>NC_141542.1:46392500-46572500 GCF_021556685.1 Rattus norvegicus | reverse complement strand
ACAATGGGTTGCTCTCCGCATATTGACTGCTGGGTCCTATTGCCAAGGACAACACCAACACATCTCATTGAAAATGGAGAAGTTGGACTGGTGCCTACGTGGAGACTTCATTTCTAAACTCTAGTCTATTTGATGCAGGAAAGAACCCTCAATAGATTAAATGGGAAAACAGAAAAGAGGAAGAAGAGAAGGAGGGCCAGGAGAAGGACGAAAACGATGAGGAGGAACAGGAAGAGGAGCAGCAAGATGAGGAGAAGGGGAGGAGGAGAAGGAGGAGGAGGAGGAGGAGGGGAAGGAGGAGGAGGAGGAGGAGGAGGAGGAGGAAGAGGAAGAGGAAAAGAGTAAGAAGGAAAAGTAGACCCAGCAGCACAAACTTGCTTACTTGAAGTACCAAGCATCAACAAAAACTCAGAGAAGACTTCCCAAGATCTTCCTTTGTTTATTCACATGACTCACTCAAAAACATCTCACTATCTAAGCTCCCAAAAAACCAGTATAAAAAACAAAACTCCACAAATTATTTGGCTAGGTTTACATTTTGGTGTCAAAAGCAGGACAAACATTCTACCTTTCTGTTTATCAATGGTATACCTGATTAGTCTACTTATGTATTCTTTCTGTGGCAACATTCCAGACTCCATTTGAGAAACTATCTTCTTTTATGGTTAGCATCTAAATATGCTGTGCTTATTACTGTCTATTAACTCAAAGATGTTGTAGACAGTTAATTCTGCCTGGACTACTGAAAATGAATGTAATGCCACACAGGGTAGCTTACATTTGTGTTTCCTGACCATGATCACTTTCATTTAGTTGATAATAAACTTTTTTTTTGTATCTTTAAAACATCATTTGAAATTTTACATTGACAATGCTGGCAGCTGGACAGGAACAAAGAGAGGATCTTTCACTAGGGTGTCCTTGCCACTGGAGCCAGACAACATATACTGGAATATCTGCTCCAATACACGTTTTTCATTCTTCCTTGTGACCCATTCCCTCTTTGTTTTACTCTAAGTGCATTCATCTTTTGATTGTTTGTCACAGAGATTTTTCTCGTAGCATATATTTGCTACCTCTTATTTTTGTGCATACATTTGATGCCTTTGTTTAACACAAGGTTACATCAGAATCTTTGCCAACTTGTCAGCATAGAGGCATTCATTTTACTGTCAGTTCTTCATGATCTGAATTTGAATAAAAAAATTCCTCATTTGTGAAATCAGTGCAACTTTGCCACTTTAGTACAAAAATTTCATGTATTTGATTTTTAAAGATGCTGGAAACATCATTCATTCCCTCTACATCAGGATAGACCCAGGAATTTTAAAGAGATATCTTTGATAGTGAATGTACCCACAAGAAGCCATAAAATATAAATTTTTGTCCTTCTGCATGGTTTATTAACAAAGATACACATAAAGTTTGATACATGTCTTGAGTCTCCAAAATTCATCCTTCCATATGTATGATGTACCCAAGATACAATGTGGACACCATTTAAGCACCTTGGGAGATATCCTCTGTGCAACAAAGGAGTCAGGCATAAATGCAGTATCAATCATCTGGTAGAGGTGTTTGAAATTTCATGACAAAGTTTACTATGGGTAAAATAGAAGACAGAAACTCAAAGGTGGAAATGTTTTTAGTGCTCCAGCTAGCTGGAGGCTTATAGTTATAGCACTCAGCTTGGAAGAGTCTAGAAAAAGTAAAGATGTCTCTTTTATTTAAATGCAACTGAGAAAACCTAATTGAAGAACATAAACACACTTTAGTAGAACTCTGTGTCTCAAGGGTTCTTTGGTCAGGAGAGAGATGTCTTGAAATGTGGCCTGGAAGCTGCATTAGGAGAATGTAACTCAAGCCTGTCAAGGTGAGCTGCATCAGAGTAATTCCTAAGGGTGGTATTGATGCGAGTAACCAATCTTGCTTTGAAGATTCTAATTAGTGTGGTAAAACAGACTGTGATACCTCGAGACTTTATCTGATGAAGTCATGTTGGGTTCTCTGTGATTAGTGCTTTGTCTGAGAAGCTGAGGATGGGAATGGATATGACTCAGGTACATTGTATGAAATTCTCAAAGAATTAATATTTTATTAAAGAAAAGAGGAAAGAAAACATACCTTAACATAAACTGTTTATATGGTTATTTTTCTCATCTCATAAATTTCATGGTAAAATATGAATCTGTCTTTAAATATTGGTATTATTCCTATGCTGTGAATTCAGTGATGGCTCACAGGAATTATGTCAGTGCTGTGTCTACATCTGACACCAGAGTCCCTTTCACAGAAATGATCATATTTGAATAACACAAACTGATGCTGGAAGTCTCCATTATATCCTCCCCCGTTTTAACTATCATTCATGTGCTGGTAAGTCTCACACAGTCTGTTTACTTAGTCCCCTACTAATGCCTTAAAAGAAAGCTAAATGTCTCCTCATAAAGAACAAACTGAGGACACAGTTCAAACACTACGTGCAACTACTCCTTGTGCCTTCAATGTCATTCTCGTGTTTGGCATATTAACATCATACAAACAGTGAGGGTTTCTAATAGTCCATGGTTTATTAGAGCCTCAAAGAACAGACCGACCCTGGCCTATTCCTTTCTCTGCTCTCTCTTTGTCCAATGTTCCCTGAAAAAAAATAGTCTAGATAGGCTTAAATCCGGTGATGAAAGAGGAGGGAGGGTATAATAGCTTATGAAACTTGATCCAGGAAGTCAAGCATAATGTCACTTGATTGTCTTCATCTCACTCACACCAAGTATATATGGATTAGATTCTACTGAGCCTTAACTTACAGATTTCTGTATAGTGTTTATTTTAACGCAAATTTTCTGTGCTGTTTGTAACTAAGTCATATGTCAAAGCAAGTTTCAGGTTAATAACTGTTCAGAAATAAGGAAGGGGGCTAATAATATTAATAATACAAATACTTAGGAAACATACAGTGATAATTCTAAATGAATTTTATATGGTAAAGTGCCTCCAGTTGTAGGAGTCCTTGTTTGGAAACCTAGAACGAATATAAAAAGCAAGACACTGAGAACCATTGTGCTTGCCTGTGATTTCAGCTGTTTAACTGATGCAGAGCCTGGGGGACGCCAAGTATATTCTGAACAGAGATCTAACTCTGTGAGTTCCACATTCACTGAGAGAGCCTGCCTAAAGGATTAAGGTAGAGAGTGGATGATGAGGGTATATACAATATCAACCTCTGATATCTATGTATGTCCATGGAACATACAGACATTGTGCACACACACACACACACACACACACACACACACACACACACATGCATACACAAAGACACACAGAAACTCAAATGCTCACATACACACATAAATCACACTTACCCATGCAGAAACACAAATACGCACAAATACAAATAATTTCATATACACAAAAACAACGTACACAGAAATCATGCAACACAAACAGAAATATCTGCATACACACATGTATACTTACATACACACAACATACATACACACCCACAAACACACACACACACACACACATACACACAAATACATTCATATATGCCTACCATATATACAGATAACACTAAATGAATAATAAAAAACCCAATGATTATAAAAACAGAATTGAAAAATTTAATGCCTGAATTCTGTAAGTTTCTTTTTTACATGCTTTTTTATCAGATATTGCTTTATTTAAATTTCAAATATTATTCCATGTCCTTGTTTCCCCTCCAGAAACCCACAATCTTCTCCTGTTTCTATGAGGGTACTCCCCCATGCACCCACTCACTCCCTTCACATCCCCACCCACTACACTGAGACACCCAGCCATGACAGGACGTAGGACCTCTCCTCCCATTGATGCCAGACAAGGCCATCCTCTGCTACATATGTGGCTGGAGGTGTAAGTCTATCCTTGTGTACTCTTAGGATGGTGGTTTAGTCCATGGGAGCTCTGATGATTCTGGTTATTTGATACTAATTTTCGTCTTATGGGGTTGCAAACCCCTTCATCTCCTTGAGTCCTTTTTCTAACTCTTCCATTGGGGACACAATTCTCAGTTCAATGGTTGGCTGCAGGCATCCACCTCTGTGTTTGTCAGGTGCTGGCAGAGCCTCCAGGAGATAGCTATATCAGGCTCCTGTCAGCAAACACATTTTAGCATCTGCAATATTGTCTAGGTTTGGTGGCTGTATGTGGGATATGTCTCCAGGTGGGGTAGTAGTCTCTGGATGGTCTTTCTTTCAGTCTCTGCTTCATATTTTGACTCCATATTTCCTCTTATTAATATTTTTGTTCCCTCTTCAAAGAAGTACTGAAGAATCCATCCTTTGGTCATCTTTCTTCTTCAGCTTCACGGCGTCTGTAAATTGTATCTTGGGTATTACAAGCTTTTGGACTACTATCAACTTAGTGAGTGCATATCATATGTATCCTTTTATGATTGGGTTACCTCACTTCTAGTTCCATCCATTTACCTAAGAATTCCATGAAGTCATTTTTTTAATAGCTGAGTAGTACTCTATTGTGTAAATGTACCACATTTTCTGTATCCATTCCTCTGTTGAAGGGCATCTGGGTTCTTTCCAGCTTCTGGCTATTATAAATAAGGCTGCTATGAACATAGTGGAGCATGTGTCTTTGTTGTATATTGGGTCATCTTTTGGGTACATGCCCAAGAGAGGTATAGCTGGGTCCTCGGGTAGTGCAATGTCCACTTTTCTGAGGAACCTCCAGACTGATTTCCAGAATGGTTGTACCAGTTTGCAATCCCACCAACAATGGAGGAGTGTTCCTCTTTATCCACATCCTCATCAACATCTGCTCTTATCCGTGTTTTTTATCTTAACTACTCTGACAGATGTGAGGTACAATTTCAGGGTTGATTTGATTTGCATTTGATTTGATGACTAAGAATGTTGAACATTTTTTTTTATTAACTTGAGTATTTCTTATATACATTTCGAGTGTTATTCCCTTTCCCGGTTTCCGGGCAAACATCCCCCTCCCCCCTCCTCTTCCTTATGGGTGTTCCCCTCCCAACCCTCCCCCCATTGCCGCCCTCCCCCCATTGACTAGTTCACTGGGGGTTCAGTCTTAGCAGGACCCAGGGCTGCCCCTTCCACTGGTGCTCTTACTAGGATATTCATTGCTGCCTATGGGGTCAGAGTCCAGGGTCAGTCCATGTATAGTCTTTAGGTAGTGGCTTAGTCTCTGGAAGCTCTGGTTGCTTGGCATTGTTGTACTTTTGGGGTCTCGAGCCCCTTCAAGCTCTTCCAGTTCTTTCTCTGTTTCCTTCAATAGGGGACCTATTCTCAGTTCAGTGGTTTGCTGCTGGCATTCGCCTCTGTATTTGCTGTATTCTGGCTGTGTCTCTCAGGAGCGATCTACATCCGGCTCCTGTCCGTCTGCACTTCTTTGCTTCATCCATCTTGTCTAATTGGGTGGCTGTATATGTATGGGCCACATGTGGGGCAGGCTCTGAATGGGTGTTCCTTCAGTCTCTGTTTTAATCTTTGCCTCTCCCTTCCCTGCCAAGGGTATTCTTTTTCCTCATTTAAAGGAGGAGTGAAGCATTCACATTTTGATCATCCGTCTTGAGTTTCGTTTGTTCTAGGGATCTAGGGTAATTCAAGCATTTGGGCTAATAGACACTTATCAATGAGTGCATACCATGTATGTCTTTCTGTGATTGGGTTAGCTCACTCAGGATGATATTTTCCAGTTCCAACCATTTGCCTACGAATTTCATAAACTCGTTGTTTTTGATAGCTGAGTAATATTCCATTGTGTAGATGTACCACATTTTCTGTATCCATTCCTCTGTTGAAGGGCATCTGGGTTCTTTCCATTTTCTGGCTATTATAAATAAGGCTGCGATGAACATAGTGGAGCACGTGTCTCTTTTATATGTTGAGGCATCTTTTGGGTATATGCCCAAGAGAGGTATAGCTGGATCCTCAGGCAGTTCAATGTCCAATTTTCTGAGGAACCTCCAGACTGATTTCCAGAATGGTTTTACCAGTCTGCAACCCCACCAACAATGGAGGAGTGTTCCTCTTTCTCCACATCCTCGCCAGCATCTGCTGTCACCTGAGTTTTTGATCTTAGCCAATCGCACTTGTGTGAGGTGAAATCTCAGGGTTGTTTTGATTTGCATTTCCCTTATGACTAAAGATGTTGAACATTTCTTTAGGTGTTTCTCAGCCATTCGGCATTCCTCAGCTGTGAATTCTTTGTTTAGCTCTGAACCCCATTTTTTAATAGGGTTATTTGTTTCCCTGCGGTCTAACTTCTTGAGTTCTTTGTATATTTGGGATATAAGGCCTCTATCTGTTGTAGGATTGGTAAAGATCTTTTCCCAATCTGTTGGTTGCCGTTTTGTCCTAACCACAGTGTCCTTTGCCTTACAGAAGCTTTGCAGTTTTATGAGATCCCATTTGTCGATTCTTGATCTTAGAGCATAAGCCATTGGTGTTTTGTTCAGGAAATTTTTTCCAGTGCCCATGTGTTCCAGATGCTTCCCTATATTTCTTCTATTAGTTTGAGTGTGTCTGGTTTGATGTGGAGGTCCTTGATCCACTTGGACTTAAGCTTTGTACAGGGTGATAAGCATGGATCGATCTGCATTCTTCTACATGTTGCCCTCCAGTTGAACCAGCACCATTTGCTGAAAATGCTATCTTTTTTCCATTGGATGGTTTTGGCTCCTTTGTCAAAAATCAAGTGACCATAGGTGTGTGGGTTCATTTCTGGGTCTTCAATTCTATTCCATTGGTCTATCTGTCTGTCTCTGTACCAATACAATGCAGTTTTTATCACTATTGCTCTGTAATACTGCTTGAGTTCAGGGATAGTGATTCCCCCTGAAGTCCTTTTATTGTTGAGGATAGCTTTAGCTATCCTGGGTTTTTTGTTATTCCAGATGAATTTGCAAATTGTTCTGTCTAACTCTTTGAAGAATTGGATTGGTATTTTGATGGGGATTGCATTGAATCTGTAGATTGCTTTTGGTAAAATGGCCATTTTTACTATATTAATCCTGCCAATCCATGAGCATGGGAGATCTTTCCATCTTCTGAGGTCTTCTTCAATTTCTTTCCTCAGTGTCTTGAAGTTCTTATTGTACAGATCTTTTACTTGCTTGGTTAAAGTCACACCGAGGTACTTTATATTATTTGGGTCTATTATGAAGGGTGTCGTTTCCCTAATTTCTTTCTCGGCTTGTTTCTCTTTTGTATAGAGGAAGGCAACTGATTTATTTGAGTTAATTTTATACCCAGCCACTTTGCTGAAGTTGTTTATCAGCTTTAGTAGTTCTCTGGTGGAACTTTTGGGATCACTTAAATATACTATCATGTCATCTGCAAATAGTGATATTTTGACCTCTTCTTTTCCGATCTGTATCCCCTTGATCTCCTTTTGTTGTCTGATTGCTCTGGCTAGAACTTCAAGAACTATATTGAATAAGTAGGGAGAGAGTGGGCAGCCTTGTCTAGTCCCTGATTTTAGTGGGATTGCTTCAAGTTTCTCTCCATTTAGTTTAATGTTAGCAACTGGTTTGCTGTATATGGCTTTTACTATGTTTAGGTATGGGCCTTGAATTCCTATTCTTTCCAGGACTTTTATCATGAAGGGGTGTTGAATTTTGTCAAATGCTTTCTCAGCATCTAATGAAATGATCATGTGGTTCTGTTCTTTCAGTTTGTTTATATAATGGATCACGTTGATGGTTTTCCGTATATTAAACCATCCCTGCATGCCTGGGATGAAGCCTACTTGATCATGGTGGATGATTGTTTTGATGTGCTCTTGAATTCGGTTTGCCAGAATTTTATTGAGTATTTTTGCGTCGATATTCATAAGGGAAATTGGTCTGAAGTTCTCTTTCTTTGTTGTGTCTTTGTGTGGTTTAGGTATAAGAGTAATTGTGGCTTCGTAGAAGGAATTCGGTAGGGCTCCATCTGTTTCAATTTTGTGGAATAGTTTGGATAATATTGGTATGAGGTCTTCTATGAAGGTTTGATAGAATTCTGCACTAAACCCGTCTGGACCTGGGCTCTTTTTGGTTGGGAGACCTTTAATGACTGCTTCTATTTCCTTAGGAGTTATGGGGTTGTTTAACTGGTTTATCTGTTCCTGATTTAACTTCGATACCTGGTATCTGTCTAGGAAATTGTCCATTTCCTGAAGATTTTCAAATTTTGTTGAATATAGGTTTTTATAGTAAGATCTGATGATTTTTTGAATTTCCTCCGAATCTGTAGTTATGTCTCCCTTTTCATTTCTGATTTTGTTAATTTGGACGCACTCTCTGTGTCCTCTCGTTAGTCTGGCTAAGGGTTTATCTATCTTGTTGATTTTCTCAAAGAACCAACTTTTGGTTCTGTTGATTCTTTCTATGCTCCTTTTTGTTTCTACTTGGTTGATTTCAGCTCTGAGTTTGATTATTTCCTGCCTTCTACTCCTCCTGGGTGTATTTGCTTCTTTTTGTTCTAGATCTTTTAGGTGTGCTGTCAAGCTGCTGACATATGCTCTTTCCTGTTTCTTTCTGCAGGCACTCAGCGCTATGAGTTTTCCTCTTAGCACAGCTTTCATTGTGTCCCATAAGTTTGAGTATGTTGTATCTTCATTTTCATTAAATTCTAAAAAATTTTTAATTTCTTTCTTTATTTCTTCCTTGACCAGGTTATCATTGAGTAGAGCATTGTTCAATTTCCACGTATATGTGGGCATTCTTCCCTTATTGTTATTGAAGACCAGTTTTAGGCCGTGGTGGTCCGATAGCACGCATGGGATTATTTCTATCTTTCTGTACCTGTTGAGGCCCGTTTTTTGACCAATTATATGGTCAATTTTGGAGAAAGTACCATGAGGAGCTGAGAAGAAGGTATATCCTTTTGCTTTAGGATAGAATGTTCTATAAATATCCGTTAAGTCCATTTGGCTCATGACTTCTCTTAGTCTGTCGACATCACTGTTTAATTTCTGTTTCCATGATCTGTCCATTGATGAGAGTGGGGTGTTGAAATCTCCCACTATTATTGTGTGAGGTGCAATGTGTGTTTTGAGCTTTAGTAAGGTTTCTTTTACGTATGTAGGTGCCCTTGTATTTGGGGCATAGATATTTAGGATTGAGAGTTCATCTTGGTTGATTTTTCCTTTGATGAATATGAAGTGTCCTTCCTTATCTTTTTTGATGACTTTTAATTGAAAATTGATTTTATTTGATATTAGAATGGCTACTCCAGCTTGCTTCTTCTGACCATTTGCTTGGAAAGTTGTTTTCCAGCCTTTCACTCTGAGGTAGTGTCTGTCTTTGTCTCTGAGGTGTGTTTCCTGTAGGCAGCAGAATGCAGGGTCCTCGTTGCGTATCCAGTTTGTTAATCTATGTCTTTTTATTGGGGAGTTGAGGCCATTGATATTGAGAGATATTAAGGAATATTGATTATTGCTTCCCGTTATATTCATATTTGGATGTGAGGTTATGTTTGTGTGCTTTCATTCTCTTTGTTTTGTTGCCAAGACGATTAGTTTCTTGCTTCTTCTAGGGTATAGCTTGCCTCCTTATGTTGGGCTTTACCATTTATTATCCTTTGTAGTGCTGGATTTGTAGAAAGATATTGTGTAAATTTGGTTTTGTCATGGAATATCTTGGTTTCTCCATCAATGTTAATTGAGAGTTTTGCTGGATACAGTAACCTGGGCTGGCATTTGTGTTCTCTTAGGGTCTGTATAACATCAGTCCAGGATCTTCTGGCCTTCATAGTTTCTGGCGAGAAGTCTGGTGTGATTCTGATAGGTCTCCCTTTATATGTTCCTTGACATTTTTCCCTTACTGCTTTTAATATTCTTTCTTTATTTTGTGCGTTTGGTGTTTTGACAATTATGTGATGGGAGGTGTTTCTTTTCTGGTCCAATCTATTTGGAGTTCTGTAGGCTTCTTGTATGTCTATGGGTATCTCTTTTTTTAGGTTAGGGAAGTTTTCTTCTATGATTTTGTTGAAGATATTTACTGGTCCTTTGAGTTGGGAGTCTTCACTCTCTTCTATACCTATTATCCTTAGGTTTGATCTTCTCATTGAGTCCTGGATTTCCTGTATGTTTTGGACCAGTAGCTTTTTCCGCTTTACATTATCTTTGACAGTTGAGTCAATGATTTCTATGGAATCTTCTGCTCCTGAGATTCTCTCTTCCATCTCTTGTATTCTGTTGGTGAAGCTTGTATCTACAGCTCCTTGTCTCTTCTTTTGGTTTTATATATCCAGGGTTGTTTCCATGTGTTCTTTCTTGATTGCTTCTATTTCCATTTTTAATTCCTTCAACTGTTTGATTGTGTTTTCCTGGAATTCTTTCAGGGATTTTTGTGATTCCTCTCTGTAGGCTTCTACTTGTTTATTAATGTTTTCCTGTGTTTCCCTAAGTGTGTTCATGTCTTTCTTGAAGTCCTCCAGCATCATGATCAAATATGATTTTGAAACTAGATCTTGCTTTTCTGGTGTGTTTGGATATTCCATGTTTGTTTTGGTGGGAGAATTGGGCTCCGATGATGGCATGTAGTCTTGGTTTTTGTTGCTTGGGTTCCTGCGCTTGCCTCTCGCCATCAGATTATCTCTAGTGTTACTTTGTTCTGCTATTTCTGACAGTGGCTAGACTGTCCTATAAGCCTGTGTTTCAGGAGTGCTGTAGACCTGTTTTCCTCTCTTTCAGTCAGTTCTTGGGACAGAGTGTTCTGCTTTTGGGCGTGTAGTTTTTCCTCTCTACAGGTCTTCAGCTTTTCCTGTGGGCCTGTGTCTTGAGTTCACCAGGCAGCTTTCTTGCAGCAGAAAATTTGGTCTTACCTGTGGTCCCGAGGCTCAGGTTCGCTCGTGGGGTGCTGCCCAGGGGCTCTCTGCAGCGGCAGCAACCAGGAAGACCTGTGCCGCCCCTTCCGGGAGCTTCAGTGCACCAGGGTTCCAGATGATCTTTGGCTTTTTCCTCTGGCGTCCGAGATGTGTGTGCAGGGAGCAGTCTCTTCTGGTTTCCCAGGCTTGTCTGCCTCTCTGAAGGTTTAGCTCTCCCTCCCACGGGATTTGGGTGCAGAGAACTGTTTATCCGGTCTGTTTCCTTCAGGGTCCGGAGGTGTCTCTGGCAGGGGTCCTGCCGCTCCTGGGCCCTCCCCCACGGGAGCCCAGAAGCCTTATACAGTTTCCTCTTGGGCCAGGGATGTGGGCAGGGGTGAGCAGTGTTGGTGGTCTCTTCCGCTCTGCAGCCTCAGGAGTGCCCACCTGACCAGGCGGTTGGGTCTCTCTCTCACCGGGTCTGCATGTTGAACATTTTTTAAGGTGCTTCTTGGCCATTCAATATTCCTCAGTTGAGAATTCTTTGTTTACCCCTGTACCTCATTTATAATAGAGTTCTTTGATTCTCTGGAGTCTAACTTATTGATTTCTTTGTATATATTAGATATTAGCCCTCTATTAGATGTAGGATTGGTAAAGATCTTTTCCCAATCTGATGCTTGCCATTATATCCTAATGACAGTGTCCTTTGCCTTATAGAAGCTTTGTAATTTTATGAGGTCCCATTTGTTCATTCTTGATCTTAGAGCATAAGCCATTGAGTTCTGTTCAGGATTTTTTTTTTCCTGTGCCTATGTGTTCGGGACACTTTCCCACTTTCTCTTCTAATCATTTCAGTGTGTCTGGTTTTATGTAGAGGTCCTTCATCCATTTGGACTTGAGCTTTGTATAAGGACATAAGAATCAATTTGCATTTTTGTACTTGCTGACCACAAGTTGAACCAGCACCATTTTTGAAAATGCTTTTTTCCATTGGATGGCTTTAACTCCTTTGTCCAAGATCAAGTGACCACAGGTGTGTGGGCATTAAGGTTTTTTTATATTATTTGTGACTATTGTGAAGGCTGTCCTTCACATAATTTTTTCTCAGCCTATTTCTCCTTTGAGTAGAAGAAGGCTACTGATTTGTTTGAATTAAATTTTTATCCAGACACTTCACTGAAGTTATCATATTTAGGGGTTCTCTGGTGGAATTTTTGGTATCACTTAAGTATATATCATATCATCTACAAATAGTGATACTTTGACTTCTTCCTTTCCAATTTGAATCTCTTTGACCTCCTTTTGTTGTCTAAGCGCTGTGACTAGTATTTTGAGTACTGTATTGAATAGGTAGAAAGAGAGTGGTCAGCCTTGTCTAGTCCCTGATTTAAGTGAGATTGCTTTAAGTTTCTCTCCATTTAGTTTGATGTTGGCTACTGGTTTGCTGTACATTGGCTTTACTATATTTAGATATGA
Source organism: Rattus norvegicus (assembly GCF_021556685.1). Classification (NCBI taxonomy): domain Eukaryota; kingdom Metazoa; phylum Chordata; class Mammalia; order Rodentia; family Muridae; genus Rattus; species Rattus norvegicus. The sequence goes on along the minus strand of NC_141542.1, from coordinate 46,560,207 downwards.
CCTCAAATTATTGATCTTTCCAAGACTTTTACCAGGAAGGGGTGTTGAATTTTGTCAAATCCTTTCTCAGCAGCTAATGAGATGATGTAGTGTTTTTTCCCCTTTGAGTTTGTTTATATAGTGGATTATGTTGATGGATTTCCATCTATTAAACCCTCCCTGGGATGAATCCTACTTGATTATGTTGAATGATTGTTTTGATGTGTTCTTGGATTCGGTTTGCGAGAATTTTTTTGAGATAAATCTTATTTTATCGGATATTTTATGTATTTACATTTCAAATGTTATCCCCTTTCCTGGTTTCAAATCCAGAAACCTCGATCTACTCCCCCATTCTACTGCTTCTGAGGATGCTCCCCGTCCACCTACTCCCAACTCACTACTCTAGCATTTCTCTACAGTGAGGCATCTAGACTTCACAGGACCAAGGGCCTCTGCTATTGATGCCAGACAAAGCTATCCCCTGCTCCATTTACTGCTGGAGCCATGGATCCCTCCATGGTTGGTGTTTTAGTCGCTAGGGTGTCTGGTTGGTTGATATTGTTGTTCTTCCTTTGGGGTTACAAACTTCTTCAGGTCCTTCAGTCCTTTCTCTAACTCCTCCATTGGAGATACTCTGCTTAATTCAGTGGTTGGTTGTGAGCATATGCCTTGTTAGGCTCTGGCAGAACCTCTCAAGAGACAGCTAGAACAGGCTCCAGCCAGCAAGCACTTCTTGGAATCCACAATAGTGTGTAGGTTTGGTGTCTATATATGGGTTGGATCCCCAGGTGGAGCAGTCTCTGGGGGTCCTTTCCTTCAGTCTCTGCTCCACATGTTGTTCCCATATTTCCTTCAGACAGAAGCCAATCTGGGTTAAAAATTTGAAGATGAGTGGGAGGCCTCATCCCCCAATTGGGGGCCTTGACTAACTTCTAGATATGGTCTCTACAGGTTCTCCCTGCCATTTGTTGGGCATTTCAGCTAATCTCATCCCTTTTAGATCCTGGGAGCCTCTTGCTTTCCTGGCATCTGGGACTTGCTGGTGGCTAACCCCAGTTCCCCATTACCCATTACTATATCCCTCTGTTAATTTCCTGTTTGCCATCCCTTGTCTTCTCCCATATCTGATCTTGCCCCTTTTCCTCCTCCTCCTCCTCCTCCTCCTCCTCCTCCTCCTCCTCCTCCTCCTCCTCCTCTCTTCCTCCCAAGTTCTTCCCACTCTCTACCACCCATGAGTATTTTGTTCCCCTTTCTAAGAAGGACTGAAACATCCACATTTTGTTCTTCCTTCTTCTTCAGCTTCATATGGTCTATGAATTGTTTCTAGGTTAATCTGAGCTTTGGGGCTAATATACACTTACCAGTGAGTACATACCAGTGAGTGTGACTGGGTTACCTCACTCATGATGATATTTTCTAATTCCATGCGTTTGCCTAACAATTTCATGAAGTCATTATCATTAATAGGTGTAAATGTATCACATTTTCTAACATCTGGGTTCTTTCCAGGTTCAGACTATTATAAATAAAGCTGCTATGAACATAGTGGAGCATGTGTCTTTGTTATACGTTAGAGCATCATTTGGGTATATGTCCAGGAGTGGTATAGCTGGGTCCTCAGGTAGTAATATGTCCAATTTTCTGAGGAACTGCCATACTGATATACAGAGGGGTTGTACCAACTTGCAATCCCATCAATAATGGAGGAGTGTTCCTCTTTCTCCACATCCTCACCAGCATCTGCTGTCACCTAAGTTTTGTACCAGCCATTCTTACTGGTATGAAGTGGAGTCTCAGAGTTGTTTTGATTTATATTTCCCTGATGACTAAAGATGTTGAATATTTCTTTAGGTGCTTCTCAGCCATTTAATATTCCTCAGCTGAGAACTAATTGTTTAGTGCTGTACTCCAATTTTTAATAGGGATATTTGGTTCTCTGGAGTCTAGCTTCTTGAGTTCTTTGTATATTTGGGATATTAGCCCTCTATCAGATATAGGATTGTTTAAGATCTTTTCCAATCTGTTGATTGCTGTTTTGTGGTTTGCAAGAATTTTATTGAACATTTTGTATCAATATTCATAAGGGAAATTGGTCTGAAGTTCTCTTTCTTTGTTGGGTCTTGTTTAGTTTAGGTGCAAATGTAATTTTGGCTTCATAGGGTGAATTGGGTGGTATTCCTTCAGTTTCTATTTTGTGGAATTATTTGGAGAATATTGGTATTAGGTCTTCTATGAAGGTCTATATAGAATTCTGTACTAAACCCATCTGGTCTTGGACTTTCTTTGGTTGGAGACTTTTAATGCCTGCTTCTATTTCTACAGATTCAATGCAGTCCCCATCAAACTTCCAACTCAATTCTTCACAGAGTTAGAGAAAGCAATTTGCAAATTCATTTGGAATAACAAAAAAAATAAAAAATAAAAAAACAATAGCAAAAACTACTCTCAACAATAAAAGAACTTTTGAGTGGATCACCATCCATAATCTCCAGCTGTATTACAGAGCATTAGTGATAAAAATTGTATGATATTGGTACATAACCAGGCAGATAGATCAGTGGAATTGAACTGAAGACCCAGAAATGAACCCACACACCTATAGTAAAAGTATCTTTTATTCACCGATGTAATCATCGTCTTGGAGGCTTACTGCACAATATACTCACCCCTCCTACTTCTTTCTGAACTCTGGCTGGCTGGTTCTATTCAACTGTTATGGCTCTAACTGCTGTAAAAGCTGACTGATTCAACTTGGCTTCTGTCAGCTTCTCATGTAATTGCTCTGTTTAGCATCAAAGTAACTGGGGCAATTTTTTCTATTCTGGTTGCCCCTTGTTATTCCATGGCTGCAAGTGCTGCTACTGCCCTGAACTGAGTTGTATGAACTCAGGAACAAACTCCACTGCACTGCACTGCACTGCACTGCACTCACTGCACTGACCCCCCCCCCAAAAATGACTCTCTCTCCCTGCTATTCCCTCTCCTTCTTATACAGTTCTCATGAGAGTTGGCTTTATCCTATCTCAGACTCATTCTGTCAGATTTTTCTCTGATTCTTCACTTTGTCCCTAAATTAGATGCCACTTTCAGTCGTGGTGGTTTCCTTCTACAAATTAATTTTAACCTTAATGTTGTATCCCGAGGGCGCATCTGTATTCCAACTAGAAGACTAAAGATTTGGGTCATGACTGCATGTCAGCCTGATCAAACAGGACTAGGACTTTGCATGTGATTCCTTGCCAGAGCAGCCATATTGCTAGCTTAAATTTCTTCTATAGAAATGTTCTTATAGTTTGTGACATAATTGACTTAAATATTCAATCTGAAATCTTCCAGTTACCTTCATACTCATATGATGAGTATCAGCAACATTTTAAAATTAACAAAACTTCACTCTCAAAATTATAATGTGGGAAGATTTCCACAGTAAACAAAAAGCATTGTTTTAATCAGAGGTTTGTTTAATAAATCATAAAAATTCTCCCCTTATTCAAAGCCTGAATCTGTTTAATATTAAATAGCTGAGTTGAACATTGGACTGATTATAGATCTACCAAACTATAGTTCTATTTATATTAAACATATATTGGAATAGAAGAGATTAAATCATTACCGAGAAGATGTAATATAAACTATGATTTGAGGAAAAAGGAAAATTTAAATAAAATTTTTTTGAGAGATGAATTTCTCAGTGGTAAAATAACCTTAAATTACGATGCTTCCTAATCCTTATTCACCAAGATAAATTTTACCTAATGGTATCTTTGAAGTAGATTAATTTCAAAGAGAAAATTACAAAAACTAGGGGGAAATGAGCAAGTCTTTTGAAAGAGGTTTGATGTGAAGAGGCACTCTTCTCAGTTTCTATGACTTTGATTCATTGCAGTGTAGATGGTGTTAAACTCAAGATAATACTGAAGGGTGTGCTAGCTGTTAGCTTCACAGTGATTAATGGGAAGACAAGGTATCAGGCATTGAAGAGTTGAGAAAGTATTAACTTGAAAGGAACCTGAGAAAGCCAGAGGGAAATAGTAAGTCACAGGAACAGAAGGCAACAGCAAAGCAAGACATTGCTGCTGCATGCATTCCGATACATTCCTAAAACCAGGCTAACTCTCAAAACACATTTCAAATCCGTGTGTATGTATTCTGAATCTAATCGAGAGCATGGACTAAACATGCAAAATCAATACTGAAAAATTTTGAGAATTAATGTTTATTACATTACAAGTAAATTTTCCTTACATTCATTACAGGAGATAATACATTTTAGCTCTCACAAGATTTAAATACTTTTAAACAAAGCTTATAAAATTAATAGAGAATAAGGCCAAACAAATACATTCAGGACTTCCTAAGTATCTTTTACAAGTAATTGAACTAACAGCATTCTCAATTAAGCTTTAGCATTGTGAAGTCTATATCAATTCTTGCAGAATCATGTCATAAAGACTATTTCAATATTCAAAGCCTAAATTTGTCTAATATTAACTGACCAATCTTATCAATGGACTTGTCGTACATCTATCATATTTGAAAGTCAATTTCTACTAAACACATAGTAGGAAAGAGGATACAGCACACCAACATTGAGTGATCAATTGTTACATAAAGTAATCTTGTATTTTGTACATAGTTTCATAATCTCTCTCTCTCTCTCTCTCTCTCTCTCTCTCTCTCTCTCTCTCTGTGTGTGTGTGTGTGTGTGTGTGTGTGTGAGTGTGTATGTGTGTGTGAGTGTGTGTGTGTTTATTTTCACTCATGGACACATGAATATTGGATATGTACATATGTGTATTTTCAAGTGTGGGAGCAATTGCATATGTTCCTGCACATATATGAAGAGACCAAGTTGATATTGGGAACTCTCTTCATTCACTTTCCTGTTCATCAACCTTATTCATTGTGATGGACTCTCTTCATTAAACTCAGTTAACTGATGTGGCTAGTATTGATAGATAACTTGCTTTTGGGATCCTCTGTGTCTGCCTTCTAAAACTGGAATTACAGTAACTGATTAATGGTCACTTGAAATTTGTGTTTGGGTGACCTACACTCATATCCTGAGGGTTATTTATATTGATGTGTTTGAATTAAGTAGCCTTTTTCCCAACCCTAAAAATACCTTTTTATTTAAGGCAGTTCTTTCAAAAAAGTTTAACTTTGGCCATCATTATTCACTAAATTCCTCATAACATTCCTTAGTCATTTCAATAAACAGAAAATACCCTTAACATACTCCCTTCACATGTCATTTCCACTAGTCAAATAAGAAAATGGTAGTTACACAAAGGAACATATACACTACATCAAGGGCCATGGAGTCAACTGAATGTTCAAATAACCTTAACTGAAAAATGTAGACATAAACATTTGATATCTCAAATGATTAGAGAAATAATCCACTACAGAATATTATTATACTGTGCTTATTTTTAAAATATGAGCCCTACGGATAGGTAGTTCAAACTAGAAGCTGCCAAGAAAAGATAAAAAGAATTGTTAAAAATCAACGAGAGTTCACTAATTGAGCATGCTAGTTTTTAGGGTTTGATGGCACAGCACTCTACCATCTGCATGATATTGTGCCTGGATGTATTTTTTAATTTTTTTTTAAAAATTCATTTCATCAAAATGTGTGCCATGCAGCTTTACAGAAATAAAAGTCAAATGGAAAACAATTTTTCTTTTAATTTTTAATTTTCAAATATATGCATACATATATGCATATATATATGCATATATATATCCAGAAGTATTGCTATGTTTATGTCCTCCTTGTTATAATATGAAATTTGAATTCAGTTGACTGTTGAAGTGTGCTATGAGAATTGGAGGATTAACCATGTTATAACACAACATATGTTCCATTTTCTCTTAAGCAGCATGGCCTAAAATATTTATTTTTGTTCCTCGATAAAATGTTTGCTCCCCATTCTCTTCACTTTCCTGACTTAATCACTTGATTATAATAGATCAAATATACATTATCTGGAACCAGTAGATCATGGCTCACTGATTGACAATGAAATTTTTGCCTAGATGACAGATTTATTGGTCTGATTCTTACCTTAATGCATTATCACCTACATCTAAATACACCAGATGGTAACATCCCAGGCACTTAATGTTTCATAATATTCTATGTCCTGAGAAAATAATCATGGAATCCAAAAGATTCCTGCATCATCTGCTCTACTTGGCTTAAAATGCTTAACACTTTTACTAAAACTTGACTTTGTAGATATTGGGAGTGACACTTTCTTCCTCCTGTTTATATAGACTTTCTTTTATGATGAATTCAATAATAGCCTTTGCCTGCCAAAAACTTATCCGACCAGGACATACACCCTATCATGTTAGTTTGCTGGGAATAAAAAAATAGATGGTAAAATCTTAGAGTTGTCAACTTAAAAATAAATAATTTAATAAAAATGTACAAATATGTCATAACCGTTAGAAGCAGTGCACTCTTAAGTGCTTTCTGAAATGTCAGATATTTCTACCACAAAAACAAAATGTATGAGTAAAATCAGGATGTTTTATTGCTTTTAACTCTAAACTACTCAAAATAGAAAGCTACAACTAGTTGATGTGATCTTTTCCTTGACAGGATTCAATTATGAGGTACAAGAGAATGTGACAAAAGCATAGTCCATATAAGTAGGCAAGTGACGTCCCCCAGAAGTCTTTATATCAGAGATAGCAATATGTTTTCCCAAATAGGTGCTTGTTTGATTTTCCCGCTCTGTCCCCACCTTCATTATTTTATTCGTCTTCTATGAAGAAATTTCTCCCTTTACTTTGTCCTCTCTTCACATTATCTCCCGTAATTTTTTTTAACAACCTTTCTGGGACCTATTCCACATCGTAGATGCTAATTAGCACTTGCAAATTGAAAATTTAAAAGCCGAGTATCTTACTCACTTTAGCACATCACAAAATTCTGTGATCATAGGCAGACTTCAAAATAGTGTAAAACAGAGGATGGTAAATGCTAAGAAATCTGGCTTTCAAAGAAAGTGTGAAGAACAGGACATGTGTCTAAATTTTACACTCCTTTTCCCAGAGCATGTCTACTTTCACCATTGCTGTATAGATTGAAAACAAACCACACTTTTGTTGGGTACTAGTTTCTGACGTTACTGTCATCAGAATCTTGATCTAGCAATTCTTCAAAGATGGCACAGATATCACAGAATTTATTATAATCACTTTAGGTTTCCTTATGCACACACCAATCATTCTCACAGAAAAATTGCTGTGTATAAATAAAGATAACATAAGCCTCAACCACCAGGACAAAGTAGCATAGTCTTTTAAAAGGTTAAGTTCCAGGGATCATATTTTTATTTGAACTTCATTTTGAAGATGCTATAATTTCTGTTCTCTAGGAGTCAGATGTTGAAGCCAAATTTAGTGTGTGAGAGGGAGGAAAGGAAGTATCCTTGAGAGAGGTAGGAGGTCTCTATCAGTTAGCTGGAACTTGGTTGAACTATAAATTTCTCGAACAAAAAAGGGCAATCGATGTTGTTCCCCTGAAGGGTAAAGTTGGGGCCTTTAGACGTCCCACTATGACTGAATAACTGGGTACAACCTTAGGAAAAGTGACCTGGAACGAGCTTCTCATCCAAGGCTGTGCTGACAGGCCTATTAGCACTTCAGAGACTGAGGAAATACATCACTTTTCGAGGGATGTGGATCATGCTTTCGCTCATCTATCATTGTACAAGTGTGTCCCATCCCTACAAATTTCATGATTAGTATTTGAAGTCATTAGCATGGGAAAATTTGAGAGACTCAATGATTAAACTCTTTTATTATTTTTATTTTATTTAAAACATTCTCTATCTTTACTAAATTTTTAGACTTCAGGTCTATGATTTGTTTTTGCATATGTGAGCCTGTGTGAGTGCATGTGTGCGTGTGTGTGTGTGTGTGCGTGTGCGTGTGTGTTTGTGTGTGTGTGTGTGTGTGTGTGTGTGTGTGTGTGTGTCTACTTGCTTTCTTTTCCCATGGGGAATCTGCAATTTAGAAACTAATGATAATAATATTGGTATTATTGAGCTAACTATTCTTTGTGATATTCTACATATATTATATAAACATAAAATTTCAAAAAAAAGGATACATTCTGTTCTACGTTGTGTGAAAATAGAAGCTGGGGTACACACAGACTCATCCTATAGTGATTATCAGTAGCAATTGATAAACATTTGACAATAAATGAGAAAATCCATCCCACTAATTAGCTCCTCTACACCTCTCTGCCTATACTTGGCTGTGTGCAATCCACCTGGGGAGGTTTTGTGCATCAATCAACACCAGTTTCACATCAATAATCACTTAGATGTGTCCCTAACACCTTCTTGTTCTTTTACTGAAAGTGTTCAACAGATATTGGAATGGATAATGAGAGATATTTGCAGTTGTGGTGATGCACTAACTTGGCAGATTCTTAACAAGAAAAGAGAAATTCTTGTTTTACATAGGCTTTATTTACAAATGAGAAATGGGAAGGTAGAACCTGAGAAAGTAGCTTAGAGATGCAGTGATTGTCTAGTGTGCAAGAAGATGCAATACACCCTAAAACAAAACAAAACCCAGAGTTAAATAGAAAGACAAATAATTACATTTTGATGACACCTCCTGCGCAATCTTTTTCTGTTCTTGCCATGAAAGGAACTTACCATACGGCAATAACAATGATTACACATTAATAGTGATTCCTACTTTGTGATGTTAGACATCAAATGAGATATATGTGCAATGCCTTTAATCCCATATGTTTAAAATGGGGGTCAGGACATGGTCAAAAGAATGATGTAGGGCAAACAATGCCACGAGGAATTGAGGGGCTTCAAGAAAACATGCAGAGGGCCTTTTAATCTAGGACCATTTCATTCCCTGGATAGTTCTGGAATGTGACTTCATGACTCCTATGACAAACATTCAATTCAATTGACAAGATATGCTTATTCTTGTTGAGTGTCAGAACATTATTATTGATCCCAATCTGGCCAGTACCCTGAATCTGGATATGACCTCTGCCTTGCTTTCCTGCTTTCCCAGATACAATCTACAGTATGTGCCAGGCAATTGTATGTAAGGTGGTCATTCCTGAGAAAGTTCTGGGAAAGAGCTGCTCTGTTACTATTGAGTACGTGCTTACTAGCATTCATTTGTATGCTTTCTGAACCCAAATAACTTTGTTGGATTATTTATTTATTTATATTTATTAGACATTTTTATTTGCATTTCTTTTTTCCTTTTATTGGGTATTTTTAAATTTCCATTTCAAATGCTATCCTCTTTTCTGGCTTCCCGCCCATAAACCCCCTATCTCATACCACCTCCCTCTGTTTCTATGAAGGCGTTCCCCTACCCACCCCTTCCTGCCTCACTGCTCTGACATTCTCCTACACTGGGACATCGAGCCTGGCAAGACACTTTGTGGATTATTTTATTTTCGTTTGTTACAATCATGTATAAGAGTGTCCTAGAATTGAAGTAAGTTTATCTACAGAAGTAGCCTGGAGTCTGCTCCATTCTTTCAGGTCCTTAAATTCCAGGGTCAGTCGACAAGATCTGCATAAGTTGGCTGAGAAGTCAACAATGGGGGTTAATGTTAACTGAAATTTATCTAATCTAGCAAGATTGCAAGGCTCTAAAACATATTTTTTACTTATATAGAAGACAATCTATTAATCTAAAATAAACGTGCATATCTCTTAAAGAGTGACATAAGAAGCTGATTTTTTTCCTCACTGAAGTACCTCTTCTAAATCGACTGAGATGTTGTAAAGTTGAGCCAGGTTTTCCACTTGAAATAATTAAGCTTCTTCAAACATATCAGATGTTTATAGAAACTACTAATGTAAGATTAATTACATTGCACCTAGCCATGCATTACCTCATTCAGGATAATAAGATGTAATTACTGGACTTGACTGGGCATTGTCAAACTATATTTCAGACAACGTACCATATAATTGAAAGTGGCATATGCCTATAGTCAAAATGTCATTTAAAAGATTTGTTGTCTACAACCTGAATGGGAGGTCATTGCTCATCCATGAGCTCTAAGAGAATAAAGGTAATAACGAAGTCCTGTACATTAGAATTTTGCACTAACAATATCATTCCGCTGCAAAATGTTGGTCTCATGGATATCTGTGTCATAAATTAGTGTAATTATACATGTCATGTGTTTGGCCCCATGTCAGCAGTCATAAAAGTGAAGCTGCCAAAACGAAGTTGAGCGACTAGTTGGGCATAGTCAGTTAAGCCTGCAATTCCAGTATCCGGTGGTTAAGGAAAAGTTAGAACTGGGAAGGACTCGAGGACAGAGGACAGTCTGGACTGCATAGCAAAACATATTTTTTAAAAAAGGAACTAGTCTAAAGCTACGCTATCAACATGGTCATGACAATGTTTAAAGACAAAAATTTGAAAGACATGTGTGATCTTATTTGCAAGTATTTTGCAGAAGTCTAAAAGTTTCCTTTTCTTTTTGTTTCACAAAAAAGCGATCACATATGGGATGTTTATGTGGGTTCCATGTCCACAGTACTCACACAAGTATGTTGAGTTTTTATTGAATATTTTTATTTACATTTCAAATGAAATGCCCTTTCCTGGTTTCCTATCCATAAAAACCCTATTCCATCACCCTCCCTCTGCTTCAATGAGGGTGTTCCCCTACCCAACCACTAACCCCTTCCACCTCACTGTCCTCATATTCCCCAATACTGAGGCATCAAGCCATGGCAGGGTCAAAGACTTCTCTAATTCGTGCTCAAGAAGGCCATCCCTGCTACATATGCAGCTGGAACCATGGGTCTGTCCATGTGTACTCTTTTGATGGTGGTATAGTCCCTGGGAGCTCTGGTTCGTTGTTATTATTGTTCTTATGGGATTGCAAAACCCTTCAGCTTCCTCAATCGTTTCTCTAATTCTTCCAGTGGAGACCCTGTTATCAGTACAATGGTTGGCTTCAAGCATCTGCCTTTTCATTTGTCATGCTCTGGCAGAGCCTCTCAGGAGACAGTTATATCATCCTCCTGTCAGTATGCACTTCATGGCATCAGCAATATTGTCTGGGTTTGTTGGCAGTATGTGGTATGTGGCTGGATCCCCAGGAGGGTAGTTTCTGGATGACCTTTCCTTCAATCTGCGCTCCAAAATTTGTCTCTGTATTTCCTCTTAAGAATAGTCTTGTTCGCCCTTCTAGAAGAACTGAAGCATCTGCACCTTGGTTGTCCTTCCTGGGCTTTATGTGGTCTGGGAATTGGTCTTGGGCTTTCAAGTTTTTGGGCTAATATCTACTTATCAGTGAATGAATATCATGTGAATTCTTTTGTGACTGGGTTACCTCACTCAGGATGATATTTTCTAATTCCATTTCCTTGTCTAAGAATTTCATGAAGTTATTCTTTTTAATAACTGATTAGTACTCTATGGTGTAAATGTACCACATTTTCTGTATCTATTCCTCTTTTGAAGGGCATTTGGGCTCTTTCCAGCTTCTGGCTATTATAAATAAGGCTTCTATGGACATAGTGGAGCTTGTGTCCTTGTCATATGTTGGAGCATCTTTTCAGTATATGCCCAGGAGTGGTATAGCTGTGACCTTAGGTAGTACTATGTCCAGTGCTCTGAGGAACCACCAGACTGATTTCCAGAGTGATTGTACTAGCTTTCAATCTCCCCACCAAAGAAGGAGTGTTTCTCTTTCTCCATGCCCTCTTCAGCATCTGTTGTCAACTTAGTTTTTGGTCTTAGCCAATCGGACTGGTGTGAGGTTGAATTTCATTGTTGTTTTGATTTGCATTTCCCTGATGACTAAGGATGTTGAACTTTTGTTTAGGTGCTTCTTTACCATTCGATATTTCTCAGTTGAGAATTCTTTGTTTAGCTCTGCACCCCATTTTTCATACACTTATTTGATTGTCTGGAGTCTAGCTTCTTGAGTTCTTTGTATATATTGGATTTTAGCCCCCTATCAGATGTAGGACTGTTAAAGATCTTTTCCTAATCTATTGCTTGTTGTTTTGTTCTAATGACAGTGTCCCTTGTTTTACAGAAGCTTTGAAATATTATGAGGTCCCATTTGTTGATTCTTGATCTTTGAGCATAAGCAGTAGCCGTTCCATTCAGGAAATTTTCCCTAGTGCCCATGTGTCCGAGGCTCTCCCCCACTTTTTCTTGTATTAGTTTAAGTGTATCTAATTTTATGTGGAGTTCCTTGATACACTTGGACTTGAGCTTTGTACGGGGTGATAAAAATGGATTGATTTGTATTCTTCTACATGCTGACTGCCAGTTGAAACAGCACCATTTGTTGAAAATGGTATCCTTTTTCTACTGAATGGTTTTAGCTCCTTTGTCAAAGATCAAGTGACCATGGGTGTGTGGGTTCATTTCTAGGTCTTCAGGTCTATTTCATTGACCTACCTGCCCGTCTTTGTATCAATACCATACAGTTTTGTTTTTTTTTTTATCACCATTGCTCTGTAATACAGTCTGAAGTCAGGGATGGTGCTTCCTCCAGAAAATCTTTTATTGTTGAGGATAGATTTTGCTATCCTGGGCTTTTTGTTATTCTAAATGAATTTGCAAATTTTTCTTTCTAACTCTGTGAAGAATTGAGCTGAAATTTTGATGGGGATTGCATTAAATCTGCTTTGGCAAAATGGCCATCTTTACTATATTAATTCTGCCAATCCATGAGCATAGATGATCTTTCCATTTTCAGAGATCTTCTTCAATTTCTTTCTTCAGAAACTTGAAGTTCTCATTAGACAGATCTTTTACTTCCTTTGTTAGAGTTACACAGAGATATTTTATATTATTTAGGACTAATATGAAGGGTGTTGATTTCCATATTTCTTTCTCAGACTGTTTATCTTTTGCTTAGAGGAAGGCTACTGATTAGAGTTAATTCCATACCCAGTCACCTTACTGAAATTGTTTATCAGGTTCAGGAGTTCTCTGGTGAAATTTTTGGGGTCACTTAAGTATATTATCATAGTGTCTGCAAATAGTGATTTTACTTCTTCCTTTCCAATTTGTATAGCTTTGACCTCCTTTGTGTCTGATTGCTCTGCCTAGGACTTTCAGTACTTATTGAATAGGTAGGAAGAGAGTGGGCAACCTTGTCTAGTCCGTGATTTTATTGGGATTGCTTCAGGTATCTCTCTATTTCATTTGATTTTTGCCTATTGGTTTATATGTTGATGTCAAGGTGCTGTATAGTTGGACAGTAGAGAGTGGAGCAGGGACAAAGTTTTATAAGGTGGGAGAGAGAAGGAAGGAGCAGGGTCAAGAAAAATTCTAAGGAGGAGGAAGGTTCAGATTCAGGTGAACTAGTTCAATTTTATCCTCTCTTATTGGGTGGTTTATATTTTTATCAATTGGCAGTGAATTTATTGTGCAGAAAAGTTGTAGGTTGATAATTTAACATGTAAATCTAATTGCTAAATTACAAGTTACTGGAACTTTGTTTTTCCCAAGCTAAAGAGGACAGTGTGTGAAAGAAATGGCTGAGAGATAATTGGAGCATGTGGATTTGGTTCTGTTGACCAAGTTGAGTGAGAATGTGGAGGGCCCACAGAACAAAGTATGTGTGTGTGCACCTCAGGCGTGGTAGCTACCACTTGGGGAACAGGCAGAGAGGGTGAGTATAAGGGAGACAGCCTTGCGTGGGCAGCTTGTGGACCACATATCACTGTAGCAACCTGAGCAAGCAGATCCTGCTCTTGAGAACTGATAGAAAACATCCTCAGGGAAGAAGAGGGAGTAAGGGTGGGATAAAGAGTTTATGAATGGGAAACCAGCAAAGGGGATAACATTTAAAATGTAAATAAAAAATCAATAAAAAATGTTCCTTTTTTTTTTTACCACAACATTGTTTTGCTGTTGTGCTTTTACTATGTTTAGGTATGGGCCTTGAATTCCTGATCAATCCAAGACTTTTAACATAAAGGGTTGTTGAAGTTTGTCAAATGCTTTTTTCAGCATTTAAGGAGATATTTATGTGGTTTTTTTCTCTGAGTTTGTTTATATACTGGATTACATTGATGGATTTCCATATATTTGAACCATCCCTGCATCACTGGGATGAAACCTACTTCATCAGGATGGACAATGGTTTTGATGTTCTCTTGGATTTAGTTGTTTATAATTTTATTAAGTATCTTTGCATTGAAATTCACAAGAAAAATTGGGTTGAAGTACTCTTTTTTTGTTGGGTCTTTGTGTGGTTTAGGTATCAGCGTAATTATGGCTTCATAGAAATAATTGGGTAGTGTTGTTTCAGTTTCTATTTTGTGTAATAGTTTGTACAGTATTGGTATTAGGTCTCCTAAGAAGGTCTGATACAATTCTGCAGTAAACCCATCTGGTCCTGGGCTTTTATTGGTTGGAAGATTTTAATGACTGCTTCCATTTCTTTAGGAGTTATGAAATTGTTTAAATGGTTTATCTGATCCTGATGTAACTTTGGTACCTGGTATCTGTCTATAAAATTGTCCATTTCCTCCAGATTTTCTAGTTTTGTTGAGTATAGGCTTTTGAGGTAGGCCCTGATGACATTTTTTGATTTCCCTAGTTTCCGTTGTAATGTCTCCATTTTCATTTCTGATTTTTTTTTTAAATTTGGATACTCTTTCTGTGCCCTCTGATTAGTCTGGCTAAGGGTTTATCTATCTTGCTGATTTTCGCAAAGAACCAGTTCCTATTTGTGTTGATTCTTTGTATAGTTGTTTTGGTTTCTACTTGGTTGCTTTCAGCCCTGAATTTGATAATTTCCTGCCTTCTACTCCTCCTGGGTGTATTTACTTCTTTTTCTTCTAGAGCTTTTAAGTGTGCTGTCAAGCTGCTGATATATGCTCTCTCCAGTTTCTTTTTGGAGGTACTCAGAGCTATGAGGTTTCCTCTTAGCACTGCTTTCATTGTATCCCATAAGTTTGGGCATGTTGTGCCTCCATTTTCATTAAATTCTAAGAAGTCTTTAATTTTTTTTCTTGATTTCTTCCTTGACCGAGTTATCATTGAGTAGAGCATTGTTCAGCTTCCATGTCTAAGTGGGCTTTCTTTTGTTTTTGTTGTAGTTGAAAACCAGTTCTGGTGATCCGATAGTATGCATGGGATTATTTCAATCTTCTTGTATCTGTTGAGGCCTGTTTTGTGACTGATTTTATGGTCAATTTTGGATAAAGTAACATTATGTGCGAGAAGAAGGTATATTCTTTTGTCTTAGGATGAAATATTCTATAGATATCTGTTAAATCCATTTGGTTCATAGCTTCTGTTCTTTCTTTGTATCTGTATTTAGTTTCTGTTTCCATGATCTGTCCATTGATGAGAGTGGGGTGTTGAAATCTCCTATTATTATTGTGTGAGGTGCAGTGTGTGCTTTGGGCTTTAGTAAGGTTTCTTTTATGTATGTAGGTGCCCTTGTATTTGGAGCATAGATATTCAGGAATCAGAATTCATCTTGGTGGAATTTTCCTTTAATAATTATGAAGTGTTCTTTCTTACCTTTTTGTTTTGTGTGTTTGGTGTTTTCACTGTTACATGACAGGAGGAATTTCTTTCCTGGTCCAATCTATTTGGAGTTCTATAGGCTTCTAGTATGTTCTGTGGACATCTCTTTCTTTAGGCTAGGGAAGTTTTCTTCTATAATTTTGTTGAAGATATTTCCTGGCCCTTTAAGTTGGGAGTCTTCTTTCTCTTCTATACCTATTATCCTTAGGATTGATCTCATTATGTCCTGGATTTCCTGGATGTTTTCAGTTAGGAGCTTTTTTTCCATTTTCCATTATCTTTGACAATGTTTTCTATGGTATCTTCTGCTCCTGAGATTCTCTTTTCTATCTCTTGTATTTTATTGGTAATGCTTGTGTCTATGACTCCTGATCTCTTTCCTAGGTCTTTTATTTCCATGATTGTCTCCCTTTGTGACTTCTTTATTTTTTCTATTTCCATTTTTAGACCCTGGATAGTTTTGTTCAATTCCTTCACCTGTTTGGTTGTATTTTCCAGTAATTCTTTAAAGGACTTTTGTGTTTCTTCTCTAAGGGTTTCTACCTGTTTACCTGTGTTGTCCTGTATTACTCCAAGAGAGTTATTTCTGTCCTTAAAATCTTCTAATATCAAAATGAGTTGTGATGTTAAATCAAAATCTTTTTTTCTCCAGTGTGTTGTGGTATCCAGGGCTTGCTTTGGTGGGAGAACTGGGTTCTGATGATCCCAAGTGGCCTTTGGTTCTGTTGCTTATATTCTTACTCATACCTCTTGCCTTCAGCTTATCTCTGGTGTTAGCTGGTCTTGCTGTCTCTGACAGTGGCTTGACCCTCCTGTAAGCCTGTGTGTCAGTATTCTCAGAAACTGGCTTTCTCCCAGTAAGATCTGGGTACAGAGAGATGTGGCACATGGTCAACTCCAGGCATAAGTGGAAACCAGAAGGATCCTGTCCCAGATTGCTCCTGGGTTCCTGTGTCCAAAGGGTGATCTCAGGTTCCTCTTGGGCCAGGAATGTGAACGGAAGTGGTGGTCTCATCTGTGCTCTCTCAGGATTATCCGCACTTTTGAGAATCCAGCTCTCTCCCCATGGAATCTGTGCACAGAAAGCTGTGGGACCAGGTCAGCTCTGGGCATAGGCAGAAACCATAATGATCCTGTTCCAAACTGCTCTTCAATTCCTATGTCCTGAGGGCTCTAGCCAGGTCCCTCGGTGCAGAAGTGGTGGTCTTACCTGTGCCCTCAGGTGTATCAGCATTCCTGGAGACAGGCTTTCTTCCAGCAGGATCTGGATACTGAGAGCTGTGGAACAGGGTCAGCTCTGGGCACAGGTGGAACCTGAAGCTATATTGAGCTTTTATGCACTTAAGTGAACTAATTCTAAGAGTATCATTTTATATAATTGCCCACTAGACATTTTTATATAACATTATGTCTTTTATTCTAAAATCACTAAAGAACATTAGTATGACGACTTTGTGGGTAAAAACAGAAAGTGGTGGGTCTGAATCTCAAGAATCCTACTTCAAATTTGCTCAACTACCTCAAGTTGCTTACTTTATTTGCTTTATGAGCATGGGCAAATATTACAGCGTTCCTTTACCTTTTAAAATTAGATATAGTTTAGGATTGGTTTTATTCTCTCTCTCTCTCTCTCTCTCTCTCTCTCTCTCTCCCTCTCTCTCACACACACACACACACACACACACACACACACACACACACACACATGGAGGTTGATGTCAAGTGTCATCTTTGATGGCTTTCTGTCTTTTATTCTGAGGAAGGGTCTCTGGTTCTAAAATCAAAGATTGCTGATTTTTGGCTAGCTTGTTCCAGGAAACCTGTTCCTCCAAACAGAACACTGATATTACAAGCTGGAAGACACACCTACCTAGCATGTGTATGAGTGCTGAGTATCTGAATTTCAGTCCCCATGGTGTTATGGAAAGGTCTTGACCCACTTCATACTACTTCTTTTTATTAATCACTGCTATTGTTTATTCTGTTATCCTGACATTCCCATCATATTTCAAGGGATAAAAAAAAATCCAAGCATATTGTGTACCACACGGTCAGTGATCCAAGCCAAATGTTTTCATAAAATTGATAATTTCAAGTATCTTCCAAACTCAAACACGTGTATATATTCTATTCCTAAATAACTTAGTTGAAATTTAGGAGGAAAAAAATCTCATTCCTGCCAGCTTTTATAAGTAGTCAACTGATAGCTCAGCTTTTTTGCCCTGAAACTGAAACTATACACTCATCTCTCTTGATTATGTAGCTACTAGTTGAACCACATTAATGTTAAATTTGTATCTCTGTCATCTGTTTTTCATTAACAACATAGTTATTAGGTATGTGTTTAAGACTAGGATGCACAGATTTATTGTAACCCCTAAATGCTTAAAATTCCTCTATTAATATCACTAAATACATAAATTTAAAACTCCTGTCTGACTATGAACATATCCTATTAGTGAATACTTATTGAAGGGCCCACAAACCCTTACTGACATCTTACAATGTAACCACTTAGCCTAATTTGTCTCCCATCTCTGTCAACCTTAGGACTTCCTTGAGATCCTAGATTATGGGTTTATTTTTATCTCCAGTTATCTTCTTACCCTAATCCTCTTCTAGTTCCCTAGATTACCACAGAGAGAATTTTAATGATATTCCAACAGTCATACCAGAATAAAAATAAGAACACTTGAAAGCAGCATGAGCCGTGCTGCTTCAAATTAATAACTCTCCCAAATGCTTTAAGAAATTCCTTTTTAAATTTCCAATTGCTATTTATGATGTTAACATGAAGTAAATTCACACATATTTTGTATCTAAACTGTTCAGAAATGTTGTTTCTGGTATTCATCTAAGGATTTGCCTAAGCCTACTCCAAAGGTAGTACTTTAAAGATCTGGAATTCAGAGTATATCCAATTTAATTAATGGAAATTTTCATGTCCACAAAGCACACATAAAATTATTTTTTTAGAACTCTTAACAATACTTTGTAAAAGGAGAGTAAGAAAAAATTTATTGCCAAGTAGAAATACCACATTATGTAACTCTCATGAGATTTTATACACTTTCAAATTAAACAACCTTGCCTGAATTATTTTAATTTCATGCTTATCTGAGAGATATTTGTATGCATGCACATATAAGCACTATATGTATATCTACCTAAATGTAGCAATATATAGATCTTGGGGTTGGAGAGATGGCTCAGCAGTTAAGAATACTTACTATTCTTCTACAAAACCTCAATTCCGTTCCCAGCACCATTCTTGAGTTTCTTGTAAAACCATCTCCAGGGCACCCAATGCTCTGATCTGTCCTCTCCAGATACCTATACTCATGTTTATATGGGCACATAGAAAAACACATACAAATAATTACAACTGGAGGCAAGGGGGGAGGGAGGAGGAATGGGAGGAAGAACTGTAGGAGGGAGGACCGAGGTGGTGCTGGAGGACAACCACTGGAATGTAAATAAATAAAACAATTTAAATTAAAAAGAGATACTCTTGGTCATAACTGTTGCGAGTGACAAGACTGGTTTGCATGTACTGTGCCACGCGTCTCTCCAGGGCTCCCTCTGACCCTAACCCAGGCAGTCATCCTCTCAGTCGTTCCAGTTTCTTAGGGCCATAAGAACTAGTGCTAATGTATCTTAGCTGCTCCATACTGTCCCCAAGTGCTCTCTGACCCAGGTGGTCCACGGGCTGTTCCAGCATGGCACCTTGCCACTCTGGTCTCTAGTGTTAGTTCTAGCACCTGTGGGGCCAAACGGAACTAACCATAATTTATCTCTCCCAGCAGCTCTGTGCTAGCCAGGAACCCTCTGCTTCCGGCTACTAGGTAAAATCAGTGCTCTAGAAGTCTATCAGCGGCTGGCCTATCATGACTTCCTGCCATGGACTCTGCTCACACTCCCAACAACCCAGTGAAATCAAGACTCAACAAACTGCAAAACAACAATCAGATTTATATGTTAAATTTTCATTCTACAATACATCCACACAATAAACTCAAAACCAATCGATAGGGATATAAATGTCCCGACTAGATAAGATAAATATGCCTACAGAAATCCATCACAACTACCTTGACAATTCAAGATTACCTGGATCCGGGTCATCCTTCTCTGTCTCCATCTTGATTCTCCTAGTGCCTTCTCTTATGCTTCTCCCTCTCCTTCTAAACCTCTGTTCTTGCCTCCCTTCCTTCTCGTCCAATGACAGACCTCATTTTTGTCCTGTCTGCCTTCATCTGCATAATGGCATAAATCTTCACAGAACTCCAAAGAGAAAACTGCACTTGCAAAACAAATTAAAATACAAAAAAAATTATATTGTTCATGAAGTTGATCTTTAAGATTTGTTGTTTAAATGACTTGGGCAACCCCATAAGAAGACCAGCAATGTGGCCCATACATATACAGCCATCCAATTAGACAAGATGGATGAAGCAAAGAAGTGCAGACTGACAGGAGCCGGATGTAGATCGCTCCTGAGAGACACAGTCAGAATACAGCAAACACAGAGGTGAATGCCAGCAGCAAACCACTGAACTGAGATTAGGACCCCCGTTGAAGGAATCACAGAAAGAACTGGATGAGCTTGAAGGGGCTCGAGACCCCTTATGAACAACAATGCCAAGCAACCAGAGCTTCCAGGGACTAAGCCACTAACTAAAGACTATACATGGACTGACCCTGGACTCTGACCTCATAGGTAGCAGTGAATATTCTAGTAAGAGCACCAGTGGAAGGGGAAGCCTTGGGTCCTGCTAAGACTGAACCCCCAGTGAACTAGATTGTTGGGGGGAGGGCGGCAATGGGGGGAGGATGGGGAGGGGAACACCCATAAGGAAGGGGAGGGGGGAGGGGGATGTTTGCCCAGATACGGGAAAGGGAATAACACTCGAAATGTATATAAGAAATACTCAAGTTATTTAAAAAAAAAAAAAGACCAGCAATCTCAACAAACACAGACCCCAATCTCAACCAACATGGACCCCAGAGATCTGTCAGGCACTGAGCCACCAACCAGGCAGCATAGATGAAATGGTCCGAAGTCCTCTACACAGATACAGCAGAGGACTGCCTGGTCTGGCCTCAGTGGGAGAAGATGTGCCTCTCACCTTTGATAGACTTGATGCCCCAGGGAGTGGAGAGGCCTGGGGGATTGTCATCTTTTTGGAGACAGGGGCCAGGAGGAATAAGATGAGGAATAGTCTGAGGGCTGATGGAGAGGAGGAATAATGACTAGACTGTTAAAAATAAAAGTAATACAAACATAGAATGAAAGGAAGATACTTGAAAATAAGTCAAAGAGAGACTTGTGCTCTGATGACATTATATGCACAGTTGTCAAGAACTGATAGAGACGGCTCCTGCTAGGTGAACTTTGCTAAAATTAATTGAGCGAGACGTAAGTGCTGATTTGAAAGGCCAGCTGAAAGTCTCCATGAAAGAGTAAGGCAGAGTGTGCTGAGTGTGCCTGTCAAAGACACTGAGGAACGCAGGTAACATGTTCACTTAGTCTAAGAGGTAAAGCAATAAATGTTTCCAGTGATGTTTTAAATGGCACTGCTACCAGTTGGAAATAGTCCCCATCATTATTTGTGATTTTCAATACAGAAAAAACAGGGTAAACTTACAACTTTTCAATTTAAATATTGTATAAAATATCAAACATGAGATAGATGACTAAAGAAACACGAATGAGATATTTCTGTAATAATATTCCTAGTATGGAAATTATTAAGAATTGACAAGTCATGCATGGTTTATATTGGTATTGTAGAAATAACAGAATAATAGTCTACTAGACTCATAACAATAAATCAGTTGCCTATATACATACAATGACACACACAGATACACACACACACACATATATAACATATATAACAGCTACTAAAGAAAATAGGCTATGAATTTGAAAGTATCAAAATGAGTACAAGTGAAGGTTTAGAAGGAGAAAGGGAAGTTACGAGTAAGTGTTTTAATTAAATTATAATGTCAGAAAATTGAAAGAGAGAGAGAGAAACTATAACTTATAAATAAACTCTTGTGAAATTTGGGCATTGACAACATCTGTAGGAACTGACTGGAAAAGTGCAGCATTCAGCCGAAGTTCTGACTGAGATATTTTCCATGGCTGTACTTCCTGCTGCTATTTACCCTAGGACTAATTTATTGTTCATGTCTTGCTCTCAGAGTCTTAGCTCATGACTATACAAGAGGCTTTGTACCAGAACCTGAGATAAACATGCCTGGGTCCAAAATGCTGGGGTAACCCCACCTCCAGAATGAAATATTCTGCGAATACACAAAAAATATGAAAATTTACCAATCAATTTTATAAAATGAAACTAGAAATTTTACTCTCATATTATGGCTACCCTTTGATTATATTTTGAGATCACTAAATGCTGTAGCATCTTCCTAAATCTATGAAAGGGTTGATAACATGTCTATTATTAGTCACTATGCAACAGATACATGGAGTGGTAAGACACACATAGCATTCCATGATTGTGAATATGATGTGTCAAATTTTAAACTTCACACTTTCCAATTTGATTATATTAAGCATTGATCTTTGAAAATGTCTCTTCTATGGTTCAGCAATCAAATTTTTCTCTCTATTTCAAAATTTTCAAGACAATACTATATCATGAAAAAAAATAAGCCGAGTTATTGAAAGGTATTGGTTATGTTTGGTTTGGAATGTTGCTTGGAGACATAGCCACACCAATTATTTCATGTTGGTTTTTGATACAATTCTTCAACCTAGTAAAAGATTTTTAATGTTTTCTGTTCCACTCTCTTGCCTTCACCTTTTCCATAATTTATTCACATGTCAGTTGACAGATTTCTCAAACTTGCCACAGCACAGTTACTTTTGCTCAAAAATGCAGGTGTCTTTTTATCTTAGGGCTGGGGGGCAGCATTAGAATTTTGAAGCTCACCGAGGCTTGAACCTTCTTGCTGTTCTGAATTCACACTTTGAACCTCCACTCTTCTAATTATACTACAGTCACATTTTATTTTAAGTATATCTCACTAGCTCATTTTTGTCTAGACATTTATTTCCTAAACACCTGCAAAGTCTAATTACTCTTCCTGCTTCAAATCTTCCTGGAAGAATTTCTATTCTCCTGACGAAAATATCTCATTGAGATTTTGAAGCAGTCCTGAAAAGGATTTCATAGATTATAAAGCTGTTCGGGTCTCTAGGAAAAGAAAGGCAGCATTGAGGTAAGTCTGTTGGTTAAGAAGGGATGAAGAGGATGAAAAAGCAGAGAACAATGGGAGGTGAATGTGACTATCGTAAATGTCTGACAGCAAATGACTCAGTGAGACTCGCTGTTCCTGCTGTTTGTTAATATGAACTAATGGTATTTAAATGCAAATATTAAGTAATATTATCAACAATAAGTTTTCAATATATTTAGTATTCTATCTCTATATGTGATAGAGTCAGAATTTCTGAGTGAAATGGAGAATTTTTTAACTTTTAAATAATTCTCTGAATTGAAAAATCATAATTAAAATCAAAAATCATTTTTGGAGATGCTATTTTCAATAATTCTAGGAGAAAATATCTCTAACCTAAAGAAGGAAATGCCTATGAAGATAAAAGAAGCAAACAAACAAAAAAAAGAGATTAAGCAAAAAAAAATAAATTCCCTTTAGATATAATAAAGGCACTAAATGTGCAGAACAAAGGAAGAATATTAAAAACTACAAGGGAAAACAAAAATCAAGGAACTTATAAAGGAAGACCTATTAGCATAATAGCAATAGCCACCTCTTCAATGGAGAATAAAAACAAGAAGAGCCTGGACTGATGTTCAATATCTTCTAAGAGACTATAGCAACCTTTCAAATGGACAAATAGAAACAGCTGGAGAAAATAAGAAATTCCATGATAAAACCAAATTTAGTCAACAGATAATTATAAACTAAGCACTAAGTCCTAAGAAGAATGCAAACCTAAAGTAGTTAGCCCACATCCAAGAACAAACAAGGAATAAATAATCCTAGACCATCACAACAATCACACACACACACACACACACACATACACACACACACACACACACGTATGCAAATATCACTACCATCTCCGCAACCATAACAATGACAACTACAAAATAACAGAAATTACTACACAATGCTCATTGATCTCTCTCAATATCAATAGTCTCAATTAGCCAATAAAAAGCCATAAACTAACAGAATGGACATGCAAACAAAATCTGCCTTCTGTTGCATCCAAAAAATACTCATTAACATGAAGAGTAGAATTACCTCAGGGGAAAATGACTGAAAATATATCTTAAGCAAATGGATCTAAGACACAGATTTCAGGCACCATTTTAATATGTGACAAAAGAGACTTCAAACCCAAAATATTCAGAGTGGCGAATAGATATGGAAGGGTACTGTTTACTTACCAAAGAAAAATCCCATCAAAATGGCATTTTGATTTTTATCATCTATTCCCCAATACAAGGGCACCAACATTTATAAAAGAAACATTACTACAGCTTAAATCACATATTGACCCACACACTGGTAGAGAGACACTTCAATACCCAACTTTTATCAACATATAGGACATCTATAAAAAACTAAATGAAAGCAATTCTTGAGCTAACAAATATAATTTTTAAATACAACTTAAATGCTATTTGCAGAAAAGTTCACTTCTCAGAACCTAATGCAACTTTCTCTGAATTTGACCACATACACAAACACAAAATAAGTCTCAACAGATATAAGAAAATTAAAACAACATCTTGCATCCTATCTGATCTCCATTGATTAATGCTGGTTATCAACCTAAAAAGAGTCAATACAAAGCTTACAAATTCATGAAAAGGGAACAACTCACTGCTAAATGAGAAGTGGCACACGAAGAAAATTAAAATTGAATAAACATGTATATACATTATATGCAATTGACATGGAATAAAAGTAGTTCTAAATGGCTAAGATCAAAAACTCAGGTGACAGCAGATGCTGGCGAGGATGTGGAGAAAGAGGAACACTCCTCCATTGTTGGTGGGATTGCAGACTGGTAAAACCATTCTGGAAATCAGTCTGGAGGTTCCTCAGAAAATTGGACATTGAACTGCCTGAGGATCCAGCCATACCTCTCTTGGGCATATACCCAAAAGATGCCTCAACATATAAAAGAGACACGTGCTCCACTATGTTCATCGCAGCCTTATTTATAATAGCCAGAAACTGGAAAGAACCCAGATGCCCTTCAACAGAGGAATGGATACAGAAAATGTGGTACATCTACACAATGGAATATTACTCAGCTATCAAAAACAACGAGTTTATGAAATTCTTAGGCAAATGGTTGGAACTGGAAAATATCATCCTGAGTGAGCTAACCCACTCACAGAAAGACATACATGGTATGCACTCATTGATAAGTGGCTATTAGCCCAAATGCTTGAATTACCCTAGATCCCTAGAACAAACGAAACTCAAGACGGATGATCAAAATGTGAATGCTTCACTCCTTCTTTAAATGAGGAAAAAGAATACCCTTGGCAGGGAAGGGAGAGGCAAAGATTAAAACAGAGACTGAAGGAACACCCATTCAGAGCCTGCCCCACAGGTGGCCCATACATATACAGCCACCCAATTAGACAAGATGGATGAAGCAAAGAAGTGCAGACCGACAGGAGCCGGATGTAGATCGCTCCTGAGAGACACAGCCAGAATACAGCAAATACAGAGGCGAATGCCAGCAGCAAACCACTGAACTGAGAATAGGTCCCCCGTTGAAGGAATCAGAGAAAGAACTGGAAGAGCTTGAAGGGGCTCGAGACCCCAAAAGTACAACAATGTCAAGCAACCAGAGCTTCCAGGGACTAAGCCACTACCTAAAGACTATACATGGACTGACCCTGGACTCTGTCCCCATAGGTAGCAATGAATATCCTAGTAAGAGCACCAGTGGAAGGGGAAGCCCTGGGTCCTGCTAAGACTGAACCCCCAGTGAACTAGACTATGCGGGGAGGGTGGCAATGGGGGGAGGTTTGGGAGGGGAACACCCACAAGGAAGGGGAGGGGGGAGGGTGATGTCTGTCCGGAAACCGGGAAAGGGAATAACACTTGAAATGTATATAAGAAATACTCAAGATAATAAAAAAAAATAAAAAATAAAAAAATAAAAAAGTAGTTCTAAGCATCAAGATCATAAGATCTTGTGCAGATAGATGATAGATAGATAGATAGATAGATAGATAGATAGATAGATAGATAAATAGATAGACAGACAGACAGATAGACAGATCATACTGGTATTTAAAAAGCACACATAAAACTCTGAATCAAAAATAAATTACACCTAAAGTCATAGATGCCAAGAAATAATCAAATTTAGTGATGAAGTTAATAAAATCTTTACGAAATACAAACGAAATAAAAATTTTAAATGAGACACATTTTTGATAAAATTGGTATGATTGAAACCATTTACCTGAATAGATTAATAGACAGAGAAAAAAATTAAATTAACAAAGTTAGAAATATATAGGGAGACGAAGCAGCAAACATTAATGAAATCTATAGAATCGTTACAACATAGTTAAAAATCTGTATTCCACAGAATTGGAAAATCTAAAAGAAATGGATAATTTTCTCAATACATACACTTACCAAATAAAACCAACATCAGATAAGCAATGTGTAGATGTCTGAATATGGTTTGCTGTGGCAAGTGGCATTATTAGGAGGTATGATCTTGATGGAGTGGGTATGGTCTTGTTGGAAGAAGTGCATCATTGTGGGGATGGGCTTTCAAGCTTTGCCCAGTGTGGAAGAGTTAATTTCTTCTGGATACAGTCAGATCAAACACAGAACTATCAACTCCTCTAGAACCACGTCTGCCTGGATGCTGCCATGCTTCCTACCATGACAACAATGGATTGAACCTCAGAACCTGTAAGCCAGAACCAATTAAATGTTGTCCCTTAGAAGAGCTGCCTTGGTCATGATATCTCTTCTCAGCAAAGAAGAGCGTAATGGAGACACAATTGAAATTGACCTAACAACACTTGGGAAATAGCAGCAATATCAAAGTCTCCCAATCAAAAGAAGCCCATGGCCAGATGGTTTTAGTCCAGAATTCTAGCAGGTTGTCAAGGAAGACTTGATGTCAACATTCCATTAATGAGTTCATAAAATAGAAACAGGAGTTACAGTTTCCAATTACATTTAGGAGGCCATAGTTACACTGTTACAAGAACAGTAATAGAATTGAATTAAAAACCAATTTTTCTCATGAACAGAGAAGCAAAATTTCTCCACAATATACTTGCAAACCTAACTCAAAACACATTGAAAAGATCATCCACAGCAATCAAGTATACTTTATGTCAGAGATACAGACATGTATAAATAAAATAATGTAACCCACAATATAAACAAACTGAAAGCTGAAAATCACGTTATTATCTCATTAAATGCAGAAAAGGCCCTTGACAAAATCCAACAGTCCTTCATAACAAAAGCCCTGGATGGAGTTGGCAATTTCCCTCAGTGGTAGAGAATTTGCCTAGTAATTGCAAGGCCCTTGGTCCGGTCCTCAGTTCCAAGGGGAAAAAAAAGCCATGGAAAAATTAGGGATACAAGGGGCATGTCTAAACATAATAAAAGTGATTTACAGCAAGCCTATAGACAACATTAAATTAAATGGAGAGAAACTAGAAGAAATTTTTCTAAAGTCAGGAACAAAGCATGGTTGTCCACTCCTTCCTTATCTCTTGAGTATAGTAAATGAAGTTGTAACCAGAGCAATAGGACAACTACAAGAGATCAAGTGAATACAATTTGGAAAGAAAGAAGTCAAAGTATTGCTATTTGCAGATGATAGGATAATATATTAATTAGATGATATATAAGTGACTGTAAGAAGTTCAGTTCAAAGTCCTAGGATGATAAGCAATGTTAGTTACTTAGCTGGATACAAAATTAACTCTCTCTCTCTCTCTCTCTCTCTCTCTCTCTCTCTCTCTCTCTCTCTCTCACACACACACACACACACACACAATCAGTAACATTCCTATGTTTAAATGACAAATGAACTGGGGAAGAAATTAGACAAACATGTACTTTTCAAATAGCCGCAAATAACGTAACCAATATTGTGGTAATGTTAACCAATCATATGGCAAAAATATAAAATATTGAAAAATAAATTGGAGATGTCAGAAGATGGAAAGACCTTCCATACTCATGGGTTGGTAAGCTTAACATAGTCAAATGGACATCTTACCAATATATATATATATATATATATATATATATATATATATATATATACATATACATATATATATATGTATATATATATTCAGATTTAACAACGTTCCTACACAATTCTTTATAGATTTTGAAAGGAGAATTTTCAGTTTTATATGGACACACAAATAATCCAGGAAAGCTGAAACAATGAAACAATCCTGAATAACAAATAGTATCACATCCCCAACCTATGCTACAGAGATACAGAGACATAATAATAATGATAATAACAGAATGGCACTAGCGCGCACGCACACACACACACACACACACACACACACACACACACATTAACCTCCAGGTCCTTTGTGCATAGTGTTGCCAGATTAGTGTTTATGGGATACCTGAGTATGTGAGACCAAGCGGGGATCCTTGTAGATCTGTTTCTTGTGCCCTTTTTTTGCTCTCTCTCTTTTTGTTCCCTGGTTTGTTCTGCTCTGATGGTTTAGCTTTTGTATCATTTTATATTTTTATGTTATTAATATCATTTGGAGGATTGGTTGCTTTTCTAATTAGAGGCAGAAAGAGGGTAGATGATCTCCATGAGTGGAGAGTTGGGAAGGAATTGGAAGGAGAAGATTTTGGGGCACGGTGGTAACAATGGAGACATTTGTGCTTTTAGCTCTAAAACCTCATTTAGTTCAGACCAATGTAAGACCTGTGCATATAGCTTCCATCTCCGTGGGTTCATATGTACTTTGAAACTATTGAGACACAGGGCCTTGCTTTCTTTGGAATATATTTCATAAGAGGAAATCTAATTTTAGTAAAGAGGGGAACCTAGAAAACTGATAAAAGAATACTTATTTCAGGGAAATCTTTGAGATATATTATTGAATTTTCACACAAAAACATTCTTTTGAAACAAGTAAATGTAAATAGATCCATATTTAATTGACATTGAATTTTCCAAGAATATGATATATTCAAGTATTCTGTCATCAAATATGCATGATCTAGTTTATGTAAAAATAAGACCAGTTCTGAATATTAAAAGAACAAAATATACTTTTCCCCACTCATCACAGGCACAAGAATTTTCTGGAAAAGAATTTATTTCACTTTAAAATGATTTTTTTTAATTTAAAAAAATGTAATGGTTCTGTTTTTCACGGAGAAGATGAGAACATGTCTCCATTGGTGCTTGTGAAACATATTCTGCCAAAGCTAAAAGTTAGCTTTGAGAGGCAAAGAATTCAAACATCAATAGCTCTCTCACTATCCTCAGAGAACTTTCTTGCTCAGCTATACATAGCCTGCTATTCTGCCAAGCATCTGCTGAGGAAATGATGTCAGTAAATTTCCAAAGATTTAAATCCTCAGCTCTAGACTTAGTTTAAAAATTACCGCATTGCGCTGAGACTTAAAAAAACAGCACAGACTTTTTCCAGGTGGCCTTGCATAATTTACTTATAGGTTTCAAAACTTGTATGTATTAGACATTTCAAGTATTAAACCTTACTCAAGAAAGTGGTGCTTCTAGAAGTCTGTTTTTGATACTATCTTTCCTCAAATGTGCTTACTTTAAAGGAACTATAGGCAGTAGAAGGATTTATGCCAGCATCAAAAGTGCAACATAAAATCAAACAAAAAAGGAGACAAAACTGAGTATGTTATTAATCTTTGAAAATATTTTTCTATGACATGAATTTGGCATATTAACAGCATTTTAAAATCAGGAAATATTTCCAAGTTTCTTCCTCTCTCACAGGTATAATGGAGCACCTAGAAAAGGGTAAATATAATGTTGTTTTGAAGTTTGACTATGAATAATTCATGACACATAGTGTCCATGGTACCACTATTTAGCAAACAAAGAGAAGACTACTATTATTGATGTTATTTTATGAGTAAATTGTTTCAAATTTGGCAACATTATGTCCTTGTTACAAGTTAATCAATCTTAGTACACATTCTATTTTTACACAGATTCAAATATTTGAAGTGAATATGCCTAGAATTTGTTTAGATACACAAAAACATTTCGATTGCTTTATTAATTCAGATAACATAAAGATTGATGTTTCCTGTAAATACAATTGGTGACGGCTGAATGAATCTCTGGTATCTAAAGTATAGTGCTGCTAAGTTCATACAAAGAAAGGCACACATCTATCTGGGTACTAAATTCACATAGAAAAATAACATTGATCCACTCACTGTTCAGATCTAAATATAAAGATAAAAAGAGTGAAATAAAAAGTTTTCAGGGATGAATAAAAAATGAAACTGAATGTGAATGTTAAAAATATAGATAGAATTTAATTGACAGGGTAAAGTTGGTCTCGATCTACTTTGCTACCAGTGCTGTTTATATTGAATTTGATTATGATTCAGAAAGACTTTGACAACAAAATTTACGAAGGAAATGTTAGCATTTTCTTTGAGACCAGACCAATTGGAAAGTAATTTGTTTTGGCCATAGAATGAAGGCCATGGAAAATGAACTTGAAATTGTTTTCTGTGATTCTGCTCAAAATTGAAAGCATAATTACATAAATTACTGTTTCATTCCAATAAAATGATATAGAATACTTCATTTCAAGTTATAGTGGCTGTAACATCTTAAATTGTACATCTCATAAAACTTTAGCATTTTTATGAATGCTAATAAGTCATCCAGAAAGAAAATACATGGTAAAGCTAGAAGATACTTATGAATTGAATTGTTCTTTACATGTTTAATTTATATACATCGTAAGTATGGGAGATACAATTATTAACCACAGATATTGTCTTACTTCAACTTACCAGGTCATCAAATTACAATAGAACATTGTAACGACAACTTTATATTATATTGCTGGCTTTTATGCACATCAAATTTATTCAAAACATATGCTGGAATATGTCTTAATCATTCCTCCAATTTATGACACCACTGAATAAGAACTGTATAATAATATGGAAATCAAATATTGCATCAGTGTATATTTTTTCAAATTTGAATAAGTTCTAATTTTTAGTAATATATAATATAATATGCTAGCCCAAGAAAAGGCCAGAAAATCAAAATTCTCTACTGAAAGATTGTATTATGATTGTCCCCAAAGCACTATTTTAAAATTATTTTGCAAATTAAATTTAAATATCCAATGAAAGTAGTACCAACATTAAAAATGAGGAAACCTTCTTATTCAAATGCTTTTTCAAAAACATTGGCTTTTTCAAATATTCCCTGAATGATTTATAAGCTTTTGTATTACATGCCTTGAATTTTCTACATAGCTCTCCTAAAAATAATTTGAATTGTCCCAAAGAATAGTGTGAAATCTTGTAAATATAAATACAAAGACCAGGTGACATACTTTAATAAAATATTTTTATAAGTAGTTGTAGAAAATCTAAACAGGTTACATAGTCTGGGCAAGAGGAAAGCAGCAATAAATGAATTCAGTTACTATTCTTGAGAAAAATCACTCCATTTGATTAAATCATTTTATTTTAACTTAGTTGAGTTCTTACATTAGACTTGCTTCATCTCCTTTCTAGGTTTGGTTATATTTCACTTCATGCATTTGAATTGAAGGAGTCTCTGCAGATATCAGGCAGGCCCAACCTTTGCAGGACCAAGGGCTTCCCCATCCACTGGTGCCCCAACAAGGCTATTCACTGCTACCTATGCATTTGGAGCCCAGCGTCAGTCCAAGA
Organism: Rattus norvegicus; assembly: GCF_021556685.1. Taxonomy (NCBI): domain Eukaryota; kingdom Metazoa; phylum Chordata; class Mammalia; order Rodentia; family Muridae; genus Rattus; species Rattus norvegicus. The sequence continues at coordinate 46,528,695 of NC_141542.1, read as the reverse complement.
ATAGTCTTTGGTTTAATTCAGAATAATGCTACTGTGAATATTTACATGAAATAAACAAAACCGAAGGCATGGGGGAGTTGATAAATAAGAAAATAGGTAATCTATAATACTTTGTATGTTCTATGCAGAGTTTAAAAAAAAATCTCCTTCTTAGAAGCCGGGAGAGATGTAAGGAAAAAAATGCAGGATTTATACGAACAGAAAACAAATAAACGAACAATAAAAGACACTGTCATGAACTTAATTAGATAATCAAAGGTGGTACAGTTTAAACTCTAGAAAATGGCTAATGGTAAATGAAAATTTATTAATACGACGATGTCCCGTCTGCAGACACCAAACCCTGACACTATTGGCTGATGCCAAGAAGCGTTTGCTGACAAAAGCCTGGTATGTTTGGTCCCTGAAGGGTTCTAAAAGCACCTGACAAATACTGATCCAGATACTCATACCCACCCCCCTTCCTGAGACCGCGGACCCAAATTGCAGAACTAGGGGAAGGATTGAAGGAGCTGAAAGGGATTGCAACCCTACAGTAAGAACAATATCAATTAACTGGATGACCTAGAGCTCCCAGAGATAAAACCACCAACCAAATATATAGAGGGATCTATGGCTCCAGAAACCTATAATAGCAGAGGATAGCCTTATCTGACATCAGTAGGAGGGGGTCCCATTTGTCCTATGGAGGCTTGATGTCCTAGCTTAGAGGGATGCTAGAGTTGTGAAGAAGGAGTGGGTGGTAGGTGGAAGACCACCGTTATACAGGTAAAGGGAAGGGAAGAGAAGGCGGGTGGGATGGAAAGTCTGGGAGAGATAACCTGGAAGGGGGATATCATTTCTGCCAGAACCTGAAAAACATAGAGGTGGATGCTCACAGCCAACCATTGGACTGAGAACGGGGTCCATAATGGAGGAATTAGAGAAAGGACTGAGGTATCTGAGGGGATTGTCAACAATATCAACGAACCAGACCCCAAGAACTCCCAGGGGCTAAAAACCAACCAAAGAGTACACATGGAGCAACCCATGCCTCCATCAGCATATGTAGCAGAGGATGGCATTGTTGGCCTCAATGGGAGGAGAAACTGTTGGTCCTGTGTAAGTTTGATGCCCCAATGAATGCCGGAGCAGGGAGTTGGGAGGGAGTGGGTGGGTGGGGAAGCACTCACAAGGAGGCAGGGGACAGGGATATAGGATGGGGGTTTCTGGAGGGGAAACCGGAAGGGGATAACATTTGAAATGTAAATAAAGTATCCAATAAAAGAAAAGAAAAAAGGAAAGAAAAAAGCAAAGTTGTTATCACCACAAATCATTAAAACCACTATGTTCATAACAGCCTTATTTATAATAGCCAGAAGCTGGAAAGAAACCAGATGCCCTTCAACAAAGGAATGGATACAGAAAATATGGTACATCTACACAATGGAATATTACTCAGCTATCAAAGACAACGACTTTATGAAATTCATAGGCAAATGGATGAAACTGGAAAGTATCATCCTGAGTGAGGTAACCCAATCACAGAAAAACAGACATGGTATGCACTCATTGATAAGTGGCTATTAGCCTAAATGCTTGAATTACCCTAGATGCACAGAATATATGAAACTCAAGAAGGATGACCAAAATGTGAATGCTTCACTCCTTTAAAGGGGGAACAAGATTACCCTTGGCAGGGAATAAGGAGGCAAAGTTTAGAACAGAGGCGGAAGGAACACCCATTCAGAGCCTGCCCCGCATGTGGCCCATACATATACAGCCACCAAACTAGGTAAGATGGATGAAGCAAAGAAGTACAGGCCGACAGGAACCGGAAGTAGATCTCTCCTGAGAGACACACCCAGAATACAGCAAATACATAGGCGAATGCCAGCAGCAAACCACTGAACTGAGAACGGGACCCCCGTTGAAGGAATCAGAGAAAGGACTGGAAGAGCTTGAAGGGGCTCGAGACCCCATATGAACAACAATACCAACTGACCAGAGCTTCCAGGGACTAAGCTACTACCCAAAGACTATACATGGACTGACCCTGGACTCTGACCTCATAAGTAGCAATGAATAGCCTAGTAAGGGCACCAGTGGAAGGGGAAGCCCTTGGTCCTGCCAAGACTGAACCCCCAGTGAACGTGATTGTTGGGGGGAGGTTGTGGAGGGGAAGCCCATAAAGAAGGGGAGAGGGAAGGGTTAGGGGGATGTTGGCCTGGAAACCGGAAGGGGAATAACAATCGAAATGTAAATAAATACTCAAGTTAATAAAGATAAGAAAAAGAGAAAGAAATGTAAATAAGAAATTCCCAAGTTAGTAGAAGTTGAGGGAAAAAAAACCTTTAAAACTATCAATTCAAATGACAAAAATTAAAACATTTTTAAATAGATAAAATTATTGCTTTACAAATTGATTAATTAAAAAATAAAAGAACTGAATAACATCACTGCAGTAAAAAGAAAAAAAGCGTAATGTCTAGAAGAAGTGACACAAAGTTGAGGTATTTTTCACTCTGGTGGTAAGACATGTAAATCAACCAACCATAAACAGAGGTAGCAATAGCATAAGGCAGAAGTGTCAAATGTTGTCTTGGAAATGTCAGAGAGAACAAGAGTTAGGTACAAGAATATGGAGAGTTAATTATTCTAGAATCTAGGAACAATATTTGCTCTCTTACCTGCAAGTTCTACAATCCATATGAAATGTTGTATTTGTTTTTTCACAAGTTATTGGGCATTTGTGCCAACACAGTGAACACACACACACACACACACCCACACGCACACACACACACACACACACACACAGAGAGAGAGAGAGAGAGAGAGAGAAAGAGAGAGAGAGAGAGAGAGAGAGACTCCTACAACAACAAAAATGTAGCTTAAACATATTTGTGCCCCATGTCCACTTTGTTTTCTTGCTCCCTGCTGGCCCCAATTGTGTGGGTGTGGGAGACTTATCAGTCTGACCAGAGTCAGCCCAACTCCACATCTATAGCTGATGTAGCACGTGAACAACAGGTCCTATGGAACCAAACAAGCAGGCTATCCATGACTCGGGGAAACAGCAGGGTATCCAAGTGGAGTGTAGGGGAGAGTCTAGTACTGATGATATAGCAGAAGGCAGAGGCCTTCCATCAGACCAATAACTCATTGCAGTGAACATATGTAAATAAAGCTATTTGATCCAAAGTTTACACTGGGTGACAACTGCAGTGTCCAATGTCATTTTGATGAATGAGTATGTGATGGAGAGATGAGAAAAACAATTTGTTGGAGAGAAAAATCACTTGCAATGTATGAGCAACAGAAAGTGTCATACAAAGTTATGACAATAAAAAATATAACTTATTTAATATGAAAGCTTTACTTTTTCTGTGTTCCTTCATTGTGAACAGAGGCATTGAGGCTGAACATATATTTTAAATCTTAACCTGGCTTTAACTATGTAAGCAGATGGGGGTCATTAAATAAATAATAAAGCAGCAAAAAAACAAACAATAGGAAAGGAAGAGTGACCATGTTAGAAAACTCATATTCCAATGCTCGGCATGTGTGATCATGAGGATAAGGCTCTTAGTATCTTGATAGCCATTGCTTGTGAAATAGCTTGCTTTTAAGGAAACCAGCATTATCAATGTTTTAAAACAGTAGCACACCATTTACAGTAGAAATAGGAAACCTCCTATTTCACCCCCCCAACCCCTGCTTCCATGAGGGTTCTCCTCTACCCACCAACCCACTTCCTCCTGCTTCCAAGCCCTAGTATTCCCCTACACTGAAGAAACTACCCTACACAGGACGAAAGACCTCTCTTCCCATTGATGCCTGACAAGGCCATCCACTGCTACCAATGTGACTGGAGTCATGGATCCCTCCATGTATACTCTTTGGATGGTAGTTTAGTCCCTGGGAGCTCTGCCATGTCTGGTTGGTTGATATTGTTGTTCTTCCTATAGGGTTGCAAACTCCTTCAGCTCCTCTAACTCCTCCACTGGGGACCCTGTTCCCAGTCCAATTGTTGGCTGCAAACAAACACCTTTGTATTTATCAGGCTCTGGCAGAGCCTCTCAGGAAACAGCTATATCAGGCTCCTGTCAGCATGTACCTCTTGGCACCCCCAATAGTGACTGTGGTTGATGATCCCCATGTGTGGCAGTCACTGGATGGTCTTTCCTTCAGTCTTTGCTCCTTACTTTGTTTCTGTATTTCTTCCTATGAGTATTTTGTTCTCCCTTCTAAGGGGTACTGAAGCTTCCACACCTTGTTTTTCCTTCCTGAGCTTCATATGGTCTGTAAATTGTATCTTGGGTATTCTGAGATTTTGGGCTAATATCCACTTATCAATGAGTACATATCATGTGTGTCCTTTAGTGATTGGGTTACCTCACTCAGGATATTTTCTAGTTCCATCCATTTGTCTAAGAATTTCATGAAGTCATTGTTTTGAGTAGTACTCTATTGTGTAAATATACCACATTTTCTGTATTTGTTCCTCTGTTGAGGGCCATCTGGGTTCTTTCCAGTTTCTGGCTATTATAAATAAGGCTACTATGAACATAGTGGAGTATGTGTCCTTGTTATATGTTGGGGCATCTTTTGGGTATATGCCTAGGAGTGGTGTAGCTGAATTCTCAGGTAGTGCAATGTCCAGTTTTCTTAGGAACCTCCAAACTGATTTCCAGAGTGGCTGTACCATCTTGTAATCCCACAACAATGGACAAGTGTTCCTTTTTCTGCACATCCACGGCAGCATCTATTGTCAACTGAGTTTTTTATCTTAGCCATACTGACTGACTGGTGTGAGTCAGTATCTCAGGGTTGTTTTCATTTGAATTTCTCTGATGACTAAGGATATTGAACATTTCTTTAGGTGCTTCTTGGACATTCAATATTCCTCAGTTGAGAATTCTTTGTTTACCTCTGTTCCCCATTTTTAAATAGTGTTATTTTATTCTTTGGATTCTACCTTCTTGAGTTCTTTGTATATAGTGATATTAGGCCTCTATCAAATGTAGGATTGCTAAAGATCTTTTCCCAGTCTGTTGATTGCCCTTTTGTCCTATTGACAGTATTTTTTGCCTTACAGAAGCTTTGCCATTTTATGAGGTCCCATTTCTCTATTCTTCATCTTAGATCATAAGCCATTGGTATTCTGTTCTGGAAAAGTCCCCCTGTGCCCATGTGTTCAAGCCTCTTCCCCACTTTCTCTTCTATTACTTTCAGTATATCTGGTTTTATGTGTAGGTCTTTGATTCACTTGGACTTGAGCTTCATACAAGTAGATAAGAATGGATTGATTTGTATTCTTCTACATGCTAACCAACAGTTAAGCCAGCATCATTTGTTGAAAATACTGTCTTTGTTCCACGGAATGATTTTAGCTCCTTTGTCAAAAATGAAATGACTATAGGTGTCTAGGTTCATTTCCATGTCTTCAACTCTATTCCATTGGTCTACCTGCCTGTCTCTGTACTAATATTATACAGTTTTTTCTCACTATTGCTCTGTAATATAGCTTGAGGTTAGGGGTGGTAATTCCCCCAGAAGTTCTTTTATTGCTGAGAATAGTTTTTGCTATCCTGGGTTTTTTGTTATTCCAAATGAATTTGCAAATTGCTCTTTCTCAATCTATGAAGAATTGAGTTAGAATTTTGATGGGGCTTGCATTGAATCCGTAGATGCTTTTGGCAAGATGTCCATTTTTACTATATTAATCCTGCCAATCCATGAAGCATGCAATGTTTTTTCCATCTTCTGCAAACTGAGACTTGAAGATCTTGTCACAAAGATTTTGTATTTGCTTGATTACAGTTTTAACAAGGTATTTTTTATTATTTGTGACTACCATTAAGGGTGTCATTTCAGTAATTTTTTTCTCAGCTTGTTTATCTTTTGAGTAGAGGAAGGCTACTGATTTGTTTGAGTTATTTTTATATCCAGCCACTTTACTGAAGTTGTTTCTCAGGTTTAGGAGTTCTATGGTAGAATTTTTGGGCCCACTTAAGTATACTATCATATCTTCTGCAAATAGTAATGTTTTAACTTCCTCCTTTCTGAGTAGAAGTCTCTTAGCTAACACCTAAGATAACTTCTCGGCTCAAAGACAGCATCAATTATCTGATCAAGTGAACTGCAGATGATTCTAGCATCCAGAACTTTGTACTCCTCATTGTGAACAAAGTGAGAGAAAAAAAGTTTCTGGCTCATGAACAGAAATAAATGTGATACTTTTTCTGTGCCACACACAGCAGAAAAATATAATCTGTGAAAGTATTTGTAGGTACAAGATTTTAATTATTAAAGGAGCTGAATTATCAATAGATACTGACTACGAGAAAGAGACAAGACTATCTGGTGTAATCTCATTGCAATAGTATGATTGTAACTAAAAAGAATGTACTGTATACTTATGGTTTTGCCATAAGTAAATAATGATATTTGAATAGAGATATAGTTCACCTGATTTAATATCCAATCATTATTTTCCTACTACTCCTCTATTATTAACAGTACAAAGAGCAAGACAATTTATAGAAGGGAGAGTAATTTAGATTATGATTCCAGAGGAAGAGAATTCACAATGATGGAAAAGGATGGTAGCACCAAATAGAAAAGAAGTAGCCAGAACAAAGAGTTGTGTTTAACATCTTCAATTATAGGCACCAAGCATAGAGTACTAGAAAAGAAACAAGTCATTGCACTCTCAGGGCCCACCCCAAACAACATAAGTCCTTCAGTAAGATCATACCCCCCGAATCTATCCAGAACAGTGAGAATAACTGAGGATCACATATTCAAATGCCTGATAATGAGGGGGACATTTCTCTCTCAAATTGTCACGTTTGCAGCATCTATTCTCTTGTATTATTATGTGTCTCCTAAATAAAATTTAAAAATTACATTTGGAGTAAAAATAACATTTCTAGAATAATTTAAGTGTTATGTACTCCTGTTATAAAAATAATATCTAATTGAAGAATATCATAAACCTGAATACATAGTTTTAGAAAGCTAAAAATTATACCTGTGCTTTAAATCTCACCACATAAGGTAGAATTTCTTGCTACACAAGTATAAAGCCTGCTAAGAGCATTGAGTTAAGAGATGTCGAGTGGTACAAAAGGTGAGGATTACTGTCATACCGGAGTTACTTTTGTAACTTGCCAGCATGTGGGTATGATGGGAATAGGGAAAGGTCATTTCCACACGTATCTTCCCTGAAATTAAACTTGGCATTAAAAACAAATGGCAGGTCAGTTTGCTTTCTGTAATGCAGGACACCAGTTTTAGAAAATGAAACTAGGAGAGGTGCTCCAAAGAGTTCATGCCCGTGTCCACCTTGTTATCACTGCTCTTGAGTCAGATGAACAACCAGATTTAAATCTAATGTATAAATGGCAAAACATATTACTTTATCTCTCATTTTACCTTACTGCCCAAATGCTTACATAATTTCTATATCTTACTATTTTTAGTTATGTTTATGTTTAATAAGATCATTAAAATATGGATTAATTTAATTTAAAATGAATTAGTCATTTCCAAATATACAGTCAGAATGTAAATGCTTATTTATGAAGGATTGTAAAAATTGCTTTTGAAACTAAGCAATATGGAATTGATTGGATAATTCATGTGTGGTGCACATCACAAGAAGGGATGCAGTCATCCAGAACATGATTGCACTACTCAAATGAACATGTTACACATTAGACTATGACCTTACCTACGTAAGGAGATTTCTGTTCAAAGTACATGATTTTTCATGGCCCACATTTAAAATGGGCATATAAGAATAATAGAGTAATACAATTTTCAATAGATAAAGATAAAACCTGGGGCTGGAGAGATGGCTCAGTGGTTAAGAGCACTGACTGCTCTTCCAGAGGTCCTGAGTTCAATTCCCAGCAACCACATGGTGGCTCACAACCATCTGTAATGGGATCCAATGCCTTCTTCTGGTGTGTCTGAGGATAGTGACAGTGTACTCATATACATATAATAAATAAACACTTTAAAAAAAAGATAAAACCTTTTGCAAATTCAGTTCTCTAGAGCTTTCACTTTCAAGCTTGTATATTAAAATTTTTGAAGCCATATGTTGAAAGATATTCATGTGTCTGAAAAATAGGCTTCTGACATTTTCCCATAAAACACATTTCAAAGTCCCAAGATGGAGTAATTAGGAAAATGTTTCAACGTGGAGTTCTGTAAATTGCCACACCTGCGTAGATGAACAATGAATGAAAATATGCAGACTTTACCAGAATTGAAAAACCCCATTAAAAGGTTTTATATTTAGGCAACAGAAAATACATAATATAAAGGAAACATCAGTCAATTTTTCCCAAGCAATTTAGAAGGGATTTTTAAATCACCTAAACTGACAAATCAGAAGTGGAAAATTATCACAATTATATAAGTGGTATTTCTGCAATATACAGGACATCTGTCAGGATTGATAGGCCATTCTGCTTTTACAAATGGAGGTTTCAGAGCTCCACGGATAGCAGGGCTAAAGACAGTGATATGTTTCATCACATTGAAAACAAAGCCAGCACTAATATAATGTATTAAATTATATTTATATTCAATAATATTTATGTTCAGTGTATTAAAACTAAACATTATCTGAGAAAAATTTTATATTTTCCTTTGGTCATTTGTAGCATGATCATAATTTTGCAATTTAAAAGATGCCCGGAAACCGGGAAAGGGAATAACACTCGAAATGTATATAAGAAATACTCAAGTTAATAAAAAAAATAAAAAAAAGATGACATAATTCTTTCAGTTTCCTAAAAAGTCCAGTAAAACACAACGTGATTCTTTCCCTTTGTGTATAGCATTAATAATACAGTGTTCTCAAATATAACCCTGTAATAGACGATTGTGCCTATTCACGTACTGATTTTGTTTTTCAGTTACTTTGGTTATGAGGGAATTAAAACACTTAGAAATTTTAAGATTAAGATCAATTAAGTTTGTCTCCTTAACTCTTAATTGTCACACATTTATTCCATTATGTGTATGTACTACATACTGTCGCCATAGGTTTCGGTAGCTCAGATTTCTTCTAAGTACATGTAAATTTGTAAGAGTAGTAAAAGGCGAAGTTTGGAGAAGAGAATGGCTGAGACTGTAATTTTGAAAATATATAAATGAGAAACAAAGAGTGGACATTGGGAAGGTTTGTATTTTAGTGACACAATCACAAGAAAGGTTTGGTTAGAGAAGGTGACTGGTTTAAGAAAATACTTTGCTGTCTTATTTATTTCTTTCCAAATGTAGATTAAAGCCAATCAGAGACACATGGGATTCCCAGGGTAAAGGTTCCTAGACTTGACAGTATAAGCAATATTAAATAAGAAAATGTAAATACAGAGACATTACCTAAATCAATCAAAAATAGCAAATATCTAAAAAACAGATTTGCAAGTATATCTGCAAAAATATAGGGCTATTTTTGGACTATTTCAATAAAATAAACAAACGAACAAAAAGAACAGGCAGGGAAATACTGGAAAAATATGATTCCCTGAATCCACATGCATGGTAGCTAGGAACTACTGCAAGCCCAAGGCACCTCTTATACTTTTTATGCCCTATGTGAGTATGGCACAAATATGATGCATAAATATGGGTGATAAAACACCCATATACATAAAATTAAAAAATCAACAGTTCTTTAAAAGGAAGATAAGGTTTTAACCTGGATCATTTTTCACAAATTATCAATTAGAATATTAAAATTGTAATATATTTAAAGTATAATTTTTTCCTCAATAATGCTAAGTCAGAAAAGCTCCATGAAGTTGAAAAAAAAAACTATGACCCTGCATTACAAGACTAATTCTAGGGGTAATACTTTTGGCCATTTTTAATTGTATTTTTTTCTTTATTTACATTTCAAATATTATCCCCTTTTCCGGTTTCCCTTCCAGAAACCCCCTATCCCATTCTCTATCCTTCTGCTTCTGTGAGGGTGCTCCCCTAACGACCCAGTCCCTCCCATCTCCCAGCCTCGGCATTAACCTACCCTGGGGCATCAAGCCAAGGGTTCCTACACGTGTACTCTTTGGTTGGTGGTTTAGTCCCTGGGAGCTCTGGGGTGTCTGGTTGGTTGATATTGTTGTTCTTCCTATGGTGTCACAAGCCCCTTCAGTTCCTTCAGTTTTTTCTCTAACTCCTGTGCTCTGTCCAGTGGTCCAGTGGTTGACTACAAGTCTCTACCTCTGTATTTGTCATGCTCTGGCAGAACTTCTCAGGAGACAGCTATATCCGGCTCCTGTCAGCAAGCACTTCTTGGCATCTGCAATAGTGTCTAGGATTGGGTGTGTGGGATGGCTCTCCAGGTGGGACAGTCTCTAAATGGCCTTTTCTTTAGTCTCTACTCCACATTTTGTCCCCGTATTTATTTTTGGCCATTATAATGCAGTATTTTTTGCTTTGTTTATTTTACTTAACAAAGCAGTGAAAGCATAATGCTTTCTCTCAAATAGGCAAGCAGGGAAGGTAAACTGCTTTCTCTCACAAAGGGAAGAAACTGCGTGAAGACTGCATATTCCTTAAAAGAATAAAATATTATGAGAGTATTTTGCAATATTAAATAACTTTTAAGCAGACATGTTTGAAAAGTCAAGCTGGTCATATGGTATAAATTTCTTTGAGCCAATAAAATATCTTTATCTTAACAACTCAACTCTACATTTACCAACGTCAGTTTGTAGGCATTATCCCACTTACCGCAGCTGCCTCAAAGATATCTTTGAGTTTCGCTTTTCCATAATTAGCATGATAAACAGTCAGAGCCACTTTAGATTGATTTTGATGCTTAATTGCACATACTTTATTTTAGTTTGTCAAAAATTTCATCTTTGTACTTGAGCTGTTCTATTTAGAGTCAATGACAGAGTACTTGTTAAAGTAAGCACAAAGAAAAATTTAAAAACTGAACAAGAAGTCGAGAGACTGTTAAAGAGGAAAGGGGGTGCAGGGAAGAGAAGAAGGGAGTGATGAAGGGAGAGAAGGAGGATGGATTGTATTAATATTTATGAATATTTCACTGGTGTTTAGAACATAAATGTATGTGAGGACACATCAAATGTCAAATGCTCTATTTAAAGTTCTTTGAGAGTTAATAATATAAGGCAGGATTAAAAATCATGTGTGAAGTAAAATGACTAATCATCAAGAATTTATCTAATAAGAAGACTAGAGAAAAAGTAGAAAAGCACCAAGATTAAATGAATAAATTTTCAGTGACTATGGGATCTACCGCACATGCAATCATATACTGTGATACTGTCGCAGCAAATTTACTTTAGCAATAATAGCCCAAAATTTCATGAAGATGATGAAAAAGCTAGTATTGCAAATCCAAGATGTTAGGTTATTCCTGTGAAGAATTAGCAAAAAATTATGATCAGACTCAGTTTAATCACTCCTCAGAATATGACCAAAATAAATCAACGATCATAAAATATATGTGCATCAAAATAGTAATGTAAAGAACAACTGACTATGAAATCAATAAAGACCAAAATAAGGTGACAAGTCAGTGAATCAATCTTCATGTTAAAGCACTAACCATAAATTAAAGTAAGTAGAAATAAGACAATAATAAATAAATGTGGTAGAGGTGATATAGAAAATTGCCTATGACTGCATTTGATTAATTAAAGTAATCAATTATTCTTATTACATGCTGAAATGTTGATCAAACAAGTGATAAAATGCAAAATATCAATGTTGAAAATAATAGAAGTTATTTCTCGTGTATTTTTTTAAAACTCTGTAGAAATTTTGGGCACATTATACATCTAAATGTCAACAGTAAATACAAAATAATCAAATTCCCTTGCAAATCACTACACCCAAATGTGCAAAGAACTGAATATCTGAATAACTTTACTCTATTAAAGTAATTCTATTGCATCAAAATGTTTTAATCAATATACTTCAGATGATTTTAATTTACTAATGTGTGAAATAAAATTATTCCACAAAATAATTGATTAATATTCAATATTACTTTGAGAAAATGTCTACTAAATATTATATTATGAACACATTCTCTATATTAAAAAATTGTTACTTAACATGATATAGCAATCCTCAGAATCTTGTAAATATTTGTTGCATGAACGTGGTAATTTCATTTTACTACTTCACATAGTACAGGAAAACCTGCCCGTGAAATGTCATTTGATATTGAGAATGATCTTACAAAACATATGAAAAGTAAAGATATCTTTATGATTTATCATAGTGATTTCTTGGGTGAGGAAAGAAAGGCTGCGTTCAGAATTATTTGTCCAGGAAGGCTAGTCAGGCACAGTCTTCTTGTGGCAGCTAGCCACAGCAACACAGGCTGTTCAGCCTGCTCATTGGTGTCTTCTGTATTACACAGTTCATCCCATGATCTGCATTAGTGGCCAAGAGCTCCGTGATCAGTTTGGCTGTCTTCAACTTAACTTCAGTTTACATGAATTCTGACTCTTGCTGCTCATCCGTTCCCATAATAGATCTATCTCTATCTTTTTTTTCACTGTCTGGTCTCCACTGACCCTGTGAAGTTTGTCCCGAAGGTCAGATGCTTCAGGGATGTATCTGTTAGCACAAACCCAAAGTTGTTCACTCTACGATCTGTTCAGTAGTGAGACAAGCCACATAAGGATCTCAGTGGTGACATGACAACAGTGACTGCTTATTATACTCAAATCTCTAATGCTGTTATAGTTCTAAGGAAATATCAGGATGAAAAATGGATGCTCAGTGTGACACGGGGTTCTACAATCATTGCAAAATTGGTGATTGTTAAGCTCTGAAGTATACGGAGTCAGGGAAAGGTGATTGGTTTCTGTAATTACAAGATGGGAAGGTGAGTCCCCTTGCATTTTAGGGTCCTGCTATTACCCAAACAATTCGAAGACTGGACACCTGTGTGCCAAGCATGCTCATACCTCACTAACTTTCTTTGATGGACAATTTCAAATGGAAACTGTTCTTTAGTCTCACATACCTTGGGAACCATATTAGCTTCTGTTGGACCCATTTCTCCTACTTCCTCTGATGTCCACATGAATAGTTGATTTAGCCCCGCAAACATTCTCCTTTAGTGGCCCTTGGATAATTATACAAAGAAAAAATACTACGTTATACAATGCGTAAGCATTTTAAGAACATAGACTGAAATCATTCATCCTGTAGCAGACAGACAGAAACCATTCCTTATCCTTTGATAAATTGCAGGGGTTTCCTGGAAAAGACATAATGCCAATGAAACTAGCCAATAGTGAAAGTACATCACTTCTTCTGTAAACTTCTTCTGCGGAAAAGAAATGAAGCAAGGGCAAAAGGTCAAATCAAGATGAAGAAATAGGGAGGGGGAACACCCTTGTAAAAGAAGGGGAGGGGGACGGGATAGGGGGCTTCTGGCTGAAAAACCCGGAGAGGGAATAACATTTGAAATGTAAATAAAAGTATCCAATTAAAAAAAAAGGAAGAAAAAAGATGGAAGAGTAACAGGTACTACACAGATGTTAAAAATGACGTCTATACTGATGCAAATCAATAAGTAGAGAATTTAAATTGTCAAAGTGGGTTAGTCAACAGAGTAAACCTCTATTGTAATGTGAACCAACATTTCTCACACTGCTTTCTCATCAATTCATTAATTGACTCTTCTCTGAACAAACCAAAGTAAAAACACAAAATACTTGCAGATGAGGAATATCAAAATATTAATCCAAGTAATAATTCTGTTTCTGCGACATCGTCGAGTAGTAAAATGGTGACGAGGTTAACTGTTCACAGGCAGGATGTGCCTGCTTTCTGCTCAGATCATATAGACTTAGAGGGTCTTCGGATGTAATACCTGGCCAGTGCCATCGTATTACTGGATTCAAATTCTTCTACAGCAGTGGGATAAATAACACTTGGAAGCATTGTTTGTCCAATCAACCTCTAGAGACTGCCACACAGTAGAAAAAGAAACATGGGAAGCAACCTGAAAGTTTCACTTCCTTATCTGAATGAAGTAGGCTAATAAATGAAATAATTTTGATAGCTGTTTAAGACTTGATTTTCCATGGTGTATTACTGTAAATTGCATTACTTTGAATGAAGATGATTTTCCAATATGGTGATGATTGGGATTACATAAGCAAGAAGGAAATCCTAGAAAATTATGTTTTCAGTATAAAAATAGCAATCCAGTGTAAATTCTATAAAGTCTCTTTGGCTTTTTTCTTTCTGTTTGACTTGTCCAACTTCAATGTAATAGTTTTTGTTTTATTTGATTATACTTTATTTTTCACATTTTTTAAAAAATGAATGGATGCTAGCCACTAGAGAAAAGGTGACAAACCTAACTGTCAGACATGTTGGGAGAGGAAATATCTGTTATCTCCAATAGAGTGACACCAACCACTCCAGGACAGGCCTCATGTTCAGGCATAATTGACCAACATATAAATTACTCCTCAGATACAGTTTGGACACTTTATAATTTTCATTAATGGAATGGTTTTATTTTTTTTCCTTTGTTACTGTTCCTATGTTACTGTTTATTTTCTCAGTGAGAACTTCAAGTAAGGATGGGCAGAGGATCTGGAAAGCCTTGGTGGAGGGGAAGAATATATTTAAATTTTAAATGATATTACATGTTGAGAATATTATGTAAGAAAATGTGTTTATTCAACATTGAAGATGACTGTACATTTTAAAATCAGTTTGGTTAATTTACATAAATATTTGCCATATTTCAACTTCTTAGACTTTAGCACTTGAGACGCGTGCTTAGTACACGCCTGTATGCTTATCAGGATGTGTAACTAATATGTGTTAGTTTCACTTACAGAAAAAGGACTAGTTTAATTCTTCACGTGGCAGGGGCTAGAGCTAAGGGTGAATTGACTAAGATTAATTTCCAAACCTCTTACTGAAATGACTCTCAAAATAGGATTAAAGTTCAATTACCGGAAGCAGAAAGAAGGCGTTATCTGATTTAGCTCCAGCTAGCTCTCCATTTTAGGGACAATATTCTATTCTCCATAAGTTCTGCCCACAGTGGGGATTATGCAAATAGAATACTCTACTTTGTATCAGCAGTTCTTCACCTACCCTTGGATTTAAATTCCTAACTAAATGCTACTATTTCTGCTAGTCAAATGAATATCGGGTTTCCTGTCCAAAACCATAAGAAACTCTCTATGCTCTGAAAATAAGTCATCCTCTCAAAGCCAGATAAATTGTTCTTTAAGCTACACAAGTAGGTGTAGAGATTGCAGCATGTCTAGCATATGAACCTTCCTTAATCATGAAAATAAGGCTCTACTTTGTAGCTTGTTAGTGCTAAATGAAGAACACAAAATTTATTTTTGACAGTCACATGCATTTCAACAAAATCATATTTGAAAATAAATACTAATAATTGACAATATGTAGCAGCAGCATTCATGTTAACATCTTTATCAATTTCTGAAAAAAATTAAATTATTCTCCAATATATTGCTTGAAATTTTAAAATTATGCTCAATTACTTTTTAATGGATGTATTAATCCTATATAGCACTGTCAAATCAATGGCTACAGTAAAGAATGTATTTTTATGTAATGTTTTAGATTAGATTTTTGATTCTTAATTTAACATTATAACGCCTAAGATTTCTGACTGACTACAGCTAATTACTGTGGTTAACTATGTATTTCAGAGTATTTGAAGTATCTAAAAATTTGAGAACTTATTTCTCCAAGGACTCATCCATTGTACATGTTCATGACTGGAGAGATTAAAGGACATTATTCAGTTTCCTTTATTTATTTACTAGAGTAAAACTCTCTCATTGAAGGGAGCTTCTGTGCTTCTCTAATGCTTGCTCAGAGCACTGAACAAGGCACTGATCTATGAGTGTAGCAGTGAGCTTGTAGGAGTCTTTTTGTTGCTGTGATCCTCTTCTGGAGTAATTGTTAGTTTTACCTTATGTCTCTGGGCTACCTAGTCTTGGGTTCCTGGTCATACAAGCAATGTCAGGTGTAGGTATATCTTTGTTGGACTTAAGTCAAGTCAGACGTTGGTTGGTTACTCACTCAAGCTTTGCCTCACCATTGCACAAGGGTATCTTGCAGGCAACACAGCATTGTAGGTCAAAACATTTGCAGCTGAGTTGGCTTGAACTCCAAAGTCAATGAGTAGAGTTGGTGTCATTTTCAGCAAAAGAGACTTGCCATCGATATGTGAAGAATAATCTGTAGCATATACAACATTGTGAGTTGTTTGTGGGCAAACAAATTGATTCGATTTAACCCATTTCTGATCATGAAAAATTGATAATTTTGTGAAAACTAATGACCAGTTGGATAAATTATATTCCTCATTCTGTCCCCCACAATTCTACCTTATCCCCTGTTTAATTTTCCTCACAATTCATGTGATTTATTTTAAAGCAAATATGTATATATTGGTCTTACATGTTCATGGATATAAGAACCTGTACTAGATTCTGGATAACCTCTCAAGAGTTATACCCCTAGAGAAGTCTGACTCTTTTTACTTCAGAAGCCATTACCTGCCAATGGCTGCTCAGATGGCAGTTGGGTTTCCTGAGTCCCTTGGTCATCCATACTAGGATTTTGGTTGGCTTGATCTTGTGCAGCTCTTATGCATGCTGTCACAGTTGCTGCGAGTTGAAAAGTGCAACAATCTTAATCATCCCCAGCAAAACTAAGTGCAAATGCCCACAATTTATCACTCTTCTAATCTTTTTACTCTCTCTCCTGTAATAGTGTCTGAGCTTTATGGATGGAGGTACGATATAGGTGTCCCATGTAGTGTTGACGACTGGAATGTCATCTTGAATTTAGAAAAATATAAAGCAGAACATATTGTTAGAATATATTGTGTATTTAGTTCATCTTATGATAAGTAACATAATTCAAACAAAAACTGTATTTACTGGTTTGCAAATAATGCAAAATACTCAGTAATAAAGTGAAGGATTGTGACAACCTTACAGCTTGGAGTAGAGGAGAACAGGTGATACTCGGAGAGTGCTTTTTATTCCATTTTCCGTCAGTACAGGGCTGTCAGAGTCTTTCACTTCTCAAAAGCCATTGGGATCCTAAGGACCCCTGAGATTATTGCAGTGAGTCCAAGTTTCAAACATTTGGTTGTATCTTGCAAAAAATAAATTCACTTTCAATTACAGATAAACAACTTGGTAAGATAGGCTACCCCACAAAATGAAGGTTCAAATTTTTTTATTAAATTTCATCTAAAAATGTAGTCACATTAAAATTGATGTGCAAAGTTAAAAATGAGGAGGTGAACATTTGTAAAGCTGTAAGTTTTACAGTCATGTTTGGAATAAGTGCCAATGTTTGATGTCTTCTATATTTAATAGACAAATTCATTTAACAAGCACAGTGGTAATATGACAGAGACCTAAAGAGCTACAGCATGTAAATTTCACCAGAATTCAAAAAATTGTGGAATGAATCTCAATAAGTCACAAAATGAAATAAAAATGAGGCATACACATTTATGTACAGTACATATACATAGTTATGATACATTCATTTCATACATAAGTTAGCATTGCAATAACTTTATTTAAATTAAAATGCAGCAAATGTGATTAATGTGTGCTTGAATGTGAGCATGATGCCTGTGCATATGATACAGGGTAAATATGTGATAATGAAGGAAAATTTGAAGCCACTTTTGCAACTTTACCTTTTCAAACATTTCACTAACCATTAGATAACCTTCTATTAATAGAATTTCTTTTGAGACTGTAAGAATTTTACCAGTGCCAGCAATCTGTTTTCAACTGCATATGTGATGAAAAAATTAAGAAACCATATTAATAATCTCCAATTTGTGAATCATAAAGGCAGTCGTAAAGAAATGTACAAGTACTTTATTAAAAGTTATTAAAGAATACATTGACATTATTTACTGTAGGGAAATAAAACATCACAATATTAGAGGTTAATATGATTGAATGCAATTACTGCTTCTTCTGTTTTCTTCAAACAATCAAGTGTTTTGAAATATCCGCCTTTGCAATTTACTTAGTTTATATAATTAATTTCATTCCTTCAAAGTTCAGGGAAGGATGAAGGAGAACACCAAGAAGTAAAACCCTTAAATCAACATGATCAAAGCTCAGATGAACTTATAGACATTGACGCAGCATCCGCAGGACATGTGGGGTCTGCACAAGATCGTTGATGTATATATTGTGGCTTTTACTGTTTTTATGGGATTCCTGTATATATGAACTAGTAGGTCTCTGATTATTGTGCATTTCCTTGAGTTCTTTTCTTTCTGTGGTTTGTGTTGTCCAACTCTGAAATAATAATTTGTTTCCCCTTATATTTTTTATAAATGAATAAATTAATGAATGAATAAAAACCAAACACCTAGAGAAAAGGTTAACAACTGAACTCTCCCTTATAGCTGCTGGGATATGGAAATTAGTCCCACTGAATGAGACTGGGTACATCAGGATAGGATTCATGTTCAGGAGTAGTTAACGAAAATATACTAGACTCCAAGCATTTTGTGTACACTTTTATTTGGTTATAGTTTTTGTTCATGTTTGTCTCTTTTATTTTGGGGTACTGTTTTATTCCATATTCTTGTTTTTGAGGTGTTTTGCTGTTATATTAGGTTTTGTTTGTTTTTTGAGTAAGAATTTAAAGATGCAGGAATAGGAAAGGGGAGAGGATCTAGAAGGACTTAGAAAGAGAAAAAATACAATTAAAATATATCTAAATTTTAAAGTGTTTTAAATAATAAATAATAAAAATTTAAAATTAAGATAATAGCTCTATATCCTTTATGATTCCTTCAAGAATCAATTTATTGATAAATCATTGTAAGTTTTATGTTGTCATACAAGTAAGGTTTTATATACATGTATGTTCTTGTATTTATTTATATTCTCTCTATGACTCTTGATTTTTCTACTCTACCTTACTCTCCTTCACTAAAAATATTTGTACTTGTTATGTAAAACTATGATATAGTACATGTCACACTTTTTTTAAATTATTTTTTTCCATCTTTATTAACTTGAGTATTTCTTACTTACATTTCGATTGTTATTCCCTTCCCGGTTTCCTGGCCAACATCCCCCTAACCCCTCCCCCTCCCCTTCTATATTGGTGTTCCCCTCCCCATCTTCCTCCCCTTACCGCCCTTCCCCCAACAATCACATTCACTGGGGGTTCAGTCTTGGCAGGACCCAGGGCTTCCCCTTCCACTGGTGCTCTTACTAGGCTATTCATTGCTACCTATGAGGTCAGAGTCCAGGGTCAGTCCATGTATAGTCTTTAGGTAGTGGCTTAGTCCCTGGAAGCTCTGGTTGCTTGGCATTGTTGTACATATGGGGTCTCGAGCCCCTTCAAGCTTTTCCAGTCCTTTCTCTGATTCCTTCAACGGGGGTCCCGTTCTCAGTTCAGTGGTTTGTGCTGTCATTCACCTATGTATTTGTTGTATTCTGGATGAGTCTCTCAGGAGAGACCTACATCCGGTTCCTGTCGGCTTGCACTTCTTTGCTTCATCCATCTTATCTAATTGGGTGGCTGTATATGTATGGGCCACATGTGTGGCAGGCTCTGAATGGGTGTTCCTTCAGCCTCTGTTCTAAACTTTGCCTCCCTATTCCCTGCCAAGGGTATTCTTGTTCCTCTTTTAAAGAAGGAGTGAAGCATTCGCATTTTGGTCATCCTTGAGTTTCATGTGTTCTGCACACTTTTATTGCTCAGTAAATTTTTTCGAACTGAATAGTAGTCTCCATTTCCATTCATTTTCTAATAAATGATAGAATTTTCATTTTATTCACTTTTATTGCTTTAAAAAGCATATATATGTATGTATGTATGTATATATATATATATATATGCATGTATCATGTTTTTAAAAGTCCACTCATCAAATTCCAAGTACATAAGCTAATTTCCATTAGCATGAGTGTATACAACAAGATGCATGGATGTACAAGTATCTTTTTTTCTACTTATATTGCCTTGCTAAGTGACCAGGCTTGACTGGTGGTTATATTTTAGTCTTCTGATAATGTGCCTAATTGATTTGACAGTAACATGACTAGTTGACATTTGGAACACTAGTATATGACGCTTATTTTTCTCCCTGTATCCCAACCATCATTTGTTGTGACCAGTGATGACATATTTAAATATTACTCTACTTACATTATTTACCTCTGTCACTTGTAATGACATTATTTGACAGGTTTCTGTGACCACAAATGTATAGTTCTTGATAAAATACTATGGGTCATCATTTGTCTTCTACATTATAAGTAGAAAATAGGCTTGAGGGACCAGTGATCTGAAGGTATTTCTTTAAGTGTATTGCAGTTCTTACTGCCTGCATAGGGCTTGCCAATCCTTCTTTCTAGGAATAAATACCCATTTGAATATCCTAGTAAGATCACCAGTGTAAGGGGAAGCCCTAGGTCCTGCTAAGACTGAACGTGATTGTTGGGGGGAGGGTGGCAATGGGGGGAGGATGGGGAGGGGAACACCCATAAAGAAGGGGGAGGGGAGGGATTAGGGGGATGTTGGCCTGTAAACCGGGAAAGGGAATAGCACTCGAAATGTAAATAAGAAATACTCAAGTTAAAAAAAAATAAATAAAAAAAAAAAGGAATTGATAACTTCAACCATCCACTTAGTCAAGCAGGAAAATAGGCACAGGAAATATGCATGTGGACTTGTATTCTTTGGGCTTTGCAAAAAGTTTTGCTTCCTACAAAATATTTCTTTAGGTTTTTTTATTTTGGAAAGAGATGATCTCCCTAGAAGCACTTTGAAGAGTTTTAGGCTAAGACCTAGAGTCACTTTCAAGAAAATGAAAACATATAGAATGGTTTAAAAATTAGATGTAATGGTCTAAAGATATTATAAGTCATTGAAGATCATAGAGGTAAAATCCTGACAAACTCAGAAGGAACTGTTATCTTGAAAACTAATTTCATTGATTTAATTTCATTTGAGAAGATTTCATAAATGTTACTGCTTTTAAAAGGAATTTTGTACTTTATATTTCAAAAGGAATAAAATTAATATAATAAACTACAGTGTACTACATGTGCCATTAACAAATATTTTGAACTGAAAAACAGAAAATTATCATGATGCAAAATAGGTACTGGTGTTTATACTATCCTTGCATTTCAGGGTGTTATACATAAAATCATTGAATTAAATGAAGCTAATTAACTTAATTAAGTCCCTAACACTTTATTTAACCTATGAAACTGAATTTTGGGAACTGTTGAAGTTACTATGAAGCCTTATGACCAGAATTTGATTCACCATAGAAAAGAAATCATTTCACTCAACTATAATGTGACCACCACAGGGCCATAATGGCCTGCATGTATCCACATCATATGCATATATCATGCACACATGGAGTAATGAGAATAAGTGATAAAATAAATATGTAAATATGACCAAATACAATTTATCTTCCTTTCCGTATATTGGTATGTATTTTTAATGTTAAAATATGCATCATATTCACAAATTGAATTACTTGTAGTACTAGTTTTATAATGCAGGGAGAAATTAGTTTTTGATGTTGGTAAATTATTCCTGAACAATTTCGGCAGGTAAAAGTGATAATATTAATTTTCAATAAAATTAAACATACTGCATTTTATCCAAAGCATTGAGTTTGGATATTATTTTTTTCTCCCAAGTGTTTCATAGTCAATAATAATTTAAAAAATAATTTTCCCTTACCTCTAAATCCAACTACCAAATAGTGTTATATTATGATTTACAAATTCAGACAATTTAATTTTTATATATGACATCATCTCTTGGAATTACAAATCCCTACTATACTATTAATCATTGTCTGTTTTGATGACAGATTTTATTACTTTATGCATTAACGTATACTGGTGGCAAGGCAGTATCAATCTAAAGAGTGACATGTTTTGATATGCGTTGTTTGTGATCGTACCTCACCTGAAAGGAGAAATGGTTGACTGAATTTTTAGAAGCTGGGTAAAATTCATCAATTCTACTTCTCTTCCCTTGGTATTATACTAAATTTACTTAGCATACAACATCATGGCTCTTTTTTTATCACAAACTGTAGCCCAGTTGATTTATCCTTTATGTACTTAATCATCACATAATAACTTTAGTAGATGAATATGCCTAGAAAATCACAGAGCAGGTCACGTGGACACATGTTGCTATTAAGTGTTTGCATATAACTTGATAATATGATTGTCCTCCTATAATTCAACTATTAATTCAATTCATAAGCATTTTCACTTTCAAATTCCTTATACACTGACCTTTCTACTGTATTAAAAAAGTATATTTTTTCATTCACCTACAAATAACCCTCAATACAATAAAGATGTAATGAAATGTAATTATTCCCCTTAGTAGTATCTAAACACGAAACTAGTTTAGTAGCAGAATATTCAATAGTTTACTACATATTTCATTTTTTTCTTTTAAAGTTTTATGGACTATGTGTATTAGTAAATAATTGTTATATTGAATTCTTAGTATCTCTTGGAATGACTTTGTTATTGTACTAAAAGTGTATTAAACACTCCTATGACTCATTAATAACATTAGGATAGATTGTATTTAATGAATACCGAAATATTTAATTTCTTACAGAAAGAAAAACAAACTTTCAAATACATCTACCTAAGAAGGAACCATATGAATACACAGGAAGAGAAAAATGATCTATATGCCATAGAGAGACTGTACAGAGACCATACAGAGACCTCAAAACCTTTTTACCTTTTTTTTCAGACAGGGTTTCTCTTTTAATAGCCCACGTTCTCACTTTGTAGACAAGACTGGCCTTAGACTCACAAAATACTACCTGGTCCTGCTTATCCCATGGTGGGACTAAAGGTGGTGTACACCACCCTTGGCCTGAGGTTTGACTTCCAGCACCCCAAACCGAATCAATAAATTTATGTTGTTGAAGCTGTTCAACCCACAGTAGGTTTTTATGGCAACTCTCTCTCTTTTTTTTTTTTTTTTGGTTCTTTTTTTCGGAGCTGGGGACCGAACCCAGGGCCTTGCGCTTCCTAGGCAAGCGCTCTACCACTGAGCTAAATCCCCAACCCCTATGGCAACTCTCTTAAACTAATACTATGATCACTATCCCTTTCTTTGGTAATAATAAATACATGGGTATCTTTTGAGAGGTTTTGAATTTGTTACTGAAAATGACAAAGTGCCTTTTTAAATTACATATATGTTGTTTTTACACACATACAGGTCAACAAGCATGTGTCATGTTTATATCATCTTGTCAGAGAAGAATTTTGGAAGATTCAGTTTTCCCCTTCTACTGTATAGATCCCAAGCTCAAATGTTTATGCTTTGTGGCAAATAGGGTTACCTGCTTGTGTTTTCTAACCTGTCTACACAGTACAGCATTATGAGCATAAAACTAAGTAAAATTTAGTTATTTTAACAGTGTTCACAACTGAATTACATAAATCCCTTATAGTTATTTTAATATATTATCAAAATTTTTGACAAATAAACTAACCAATTTAATGAAACTTCAGAGATTTACTTTGGCGCATAGCCTATGAATGAAAGAAAACACTAATATTCTGATATAAATCAGATATGTAATAATTATGTATTCATTAAAACTGTTTGGATAAGATACAAATCTTTGCTTTCAAACATATCAGTTAAGATGTCCTATCACTTACGAAAGTCAACAAGTTGAGAGCTTTTTTTTCTAAATTACTATCCTTAATTTTAATTACCTGAATTAACTCTGCTCACCAATGTCAGTAGAGTTAAATGAGACCATGATCTTAAGAATGGCATTATGATCAGCGAATATTGCTAGGATTAACTTTTGTGATGACCTTGGTACTTGACTGCTATCACATCTAAAATTACCTCTTGAAATTGGCTTAGGTGAATTGTAGATCTTGAATGGCTTATAGAAGACTTCCATCCAGCCTTTCATAATCTCTCAAGTAAAGCAGCCCTTCAGTTCCCACTTAAGCCTTGTCTAGTATAATTTATGTTGTGTTTTAGATTGCCTTTACTCGAATTTCTCCATCTAAATTTCTATCACCCTTGATTCCCATTAAGATTATGAACGCATGGTCTCCTTTTTATCTTTTCTCCACTATCCATGATAGACTGATAACCATTAAGAACACTTCTCTTATTCTACAATTATCTTTCCCTATCAAACTATGTCAGGACATGGAAAGGTTTTCTTCAAATTCACTTAGTTTATTATGCTATTCTACACACACACACACACACACACACACAGAGAGAGAGAGAGAGAGAGAGAGAGAGAGAGGGAGAGAGAGGGAGAGAGAGGGAAAAACACATACACACATATTATGTATACATATATAATGTGCATATGTATACATATATATATATATTCCATGTTTATATTATTTCTGAGTACTATTTGCCCAAGTACTATAAGCTCCCTCGATGACTAAATATGCTTATATTATTTTATACAACTTTAAAAATAGATACTGTGCAAAATATAAAAATAGAAATTAAAGCAAAAATATGTTTATGTATACATATTTTTCTAATATACCTGTAATAGCAGATCTAAGAGGCCTCTTATATATTCCAAATGGTTATAGCTCATACTATCAATGTACAAGTATTTGTTAAAATAATTTGATTTGTGTAAAAATGTATGAACTTTTTATTTTTCTCCTTTATTAAAACTTAGAGGAGTCTCAAGAAACTTGATTACTTATAATTATAGGGTAATACATTTGTAGAGTTGTTAATTTATTTTTCTCTTTAATCTAATCACATTTCTTTTTATTTGGTCTATACAAAAAGACGTAAAGTTCTTGGGAGTATTTTCTAAAGTAATGGAGGCTGACAAGAGCAACTTTAAGTCTAGTTCAACTTTCAATGAGGATTTACCATGCCAGACATGATTCCTGACAGAACAGTTGTATCACAGTCACATTCAATTGGAGTCTCAGTTGACAAAGAGGTGGGCCACTTGCCATTACTGTGATAAAATAATGTGTCCTAACACTTAGTCACAGATGACTGAAAAGTGTTTTGCCTTCACCATTGCCAGCAAAATGTGCTGATCATCAGCTGTGGTGATATTTTTAGACAGTCAATGAAAGATGCTTCAGAAACAGGCATAAACATCTCTGAAAACTGAAGAGATTGTTCACAAGAAAGTATAAGAACGTTTACTAATTTAACCTGCTCATGGCACATCAGAGAACATGTTTACCTACAGCAGCTGTGTTATTGTTAATACCCCACAATATAGCAATCTCTAGAGAATTTCATTCAACTTTTTTTCTGTTAGTGCCCAATTAACAACATATGTCATGCCTCTACCAATTGCCAAATACACATTATTCCTCATTTTAAAATGATTTCATCCTAGGTGCTTGCCAAGTCATGTGACCTCTGAGACCCTACCGACTCATGAGCCTCACTCTCAGTCCCCAAGCCTAGATCAGGTCTCATATCTTATGTGCCAGGAAAGCATCATCTATACGTGCTGTGGCAAATCCTCTATTCTAGTCTTCCTGACACACAGCCTCTGTGCCAATCTAACCTGGTAAATACCAAAGATTATGGTCTATCCACAACACTGTTATAACCCCAGGCATAGATCATGTGATATAGATCTGTTTGCATCATTGATATGGTCACTAGTGATCAAAGAAAAAATTAATCATGTTAAATTTTAAACATATAAGCATTCTGCTTGACATCAAGACACAGATTAACCCTAATTCAATAAAGTTATTTTAATGTCCAACTATCCTAAAGAACATATGATTTAAACAAAAATAGGCAGAGAAGTATCACAATTAAAAGCATCATGCATCAGATATACCTAATACATATGTACATATGGGATACATGTGTGTCTAAGTTTACATATATATAATATATATGTTATAATTACCTATACATCATGTACATGTGTAGATATATAAACATATATATATACATATAAACAGTATATAATCTACTCATGCAAAATAGACAACATAATACTGCACAAAACAAATCTTAACAAATTAAAAATAAAGCAGTTAAACAAGAGTATCATGTTTTCAATCCAGCAACAGTGCAATAAGTTTTCCAATCAATAGCAAAATAATGTCTAGCAACTCCATAACTTCCTGAGGAGTAGATGTCTGTTAATATTGCTCTTATTTTCTTCATGTGAAGTGATAAGATGAGAGCCCTACAAAGCTGTGCAAATACAGGCATTGGGCTGAGCCCAGAGTGTTTCCTGTTCTGTTCTAACTATCCCTAGGCCGAAGCCTGGAAGCTTTTAGCATCCACATAATCTTCTCTTCCATGCTGACTGGTTCAGTCTGGTTTCTCTCTGCTTCTGATTGAATTGTTCTTTCTGGCCTCATAGTAACGTTGACAGTATATTCTAACTCCTGATTTCTTCTAATTATCTGAATTGTTCCATCTTTACCTATGTCTACCTCATACTCTCTGTAACCTGTCTCTGTAAAACTGTCCCAGTAAAAATTCTATATACACAGCACACAACCACCTATTTTATTTTTCTGACTGCTCTGATGTAGCCTCTCTTTTAGAGTTGGGTGTATACTCCCTCTGACTCACTGTCAAGTCTTTCTTTGATTCATCATTTTGTCTGCCCCTTAATTAGATGATATTATTATTATTATTATTATTATTATTATTATTATTATTATATCCATTTTTACAGTCCAGACATTCTCCTCCTTACTGTCTGGCCTCCAACTGTTCCTCTTCCCATAGATGTCACTTTAAAACATGACTATTTGCTTCTACAAACTAACCTTACATTCATATTAAGGATCAAAGGTGTTCACTAAAGGTTTGTCGCTATTGCAGCCAGATTATATTGTATTCTATGGCTTGTCTGCACTCTAGCCTGATCATTTAGACATAGAAGGTCTTTGGATGTGATCACTTGGCAGAGAAGCCATGCTCCTGAACTAAAATTTCTCTATAGATGTCAAATTAAGAAATGATGTATGTCTTAAAGAAGAAATCAGAAAAGATAATATTTCTGGAACTATAACTATATGAAAATGAAAAGTTGCCACAACAAAGACTCTGAGACGAAGTAAACACTTTTATATCTCTATATGCCTACATGAGAAATCAGAAAGAGTAAGTCTTTGATCTAGTGTGGAATTCAATAATTTTGAATTAAGAAATAAAACTCAATTTCATTTGGAAAGTAGAATTTATTTAAAAAAAGAAGAGTAGAATTCAATAATGTAGAATCAAAGAATGCATTTCAAAGAGTTGGGGAATCTCAGGGTCATATTTATTTGCATTTGCCTGAAAACTGAAGATGTTGAACATTTATGTAAATGCTTTTCACCCATTCAAAATACCTCAGTTGAGAATTCTTTGTTTAGCTTTGTACCCCATTTTTAAAACTAGGGTTATTTGGTTTTCTGGAGTCGAACTTCTTGAGCTCTTTGTATATTTCGAATATTAACCCTTTATCGGATATAGGGTTGGTAAAGAGATTTTCCCAATCAGTGGGATGCTATTTTGTCCTATTGACAATATCCTTTACCTTACAGAAGATTTTCCATTTTATGAGGTCTCATTTGTTGATAGTTGATCTTATAGCATGAGCCATTGGTGTTCTGTTCAGGAAAATTTCCCCAGTGCCCATGTATTTGAAACTTTCCCCCATTTTCTGTTTTGTTAGAATCAGCATATCTGGTTTTATGTGGAGGTCCTTGATCCACTTGGACTTGAGCTTTGTACCAGGAGATAAGAATGGATCGATTTTCATGCTTCTACATGCAGACCACTGATTGAACCGGTATCATTTGTTAGAAATGCTGTCTGTTTTCCACTGGATGATTTTGCCCTCTTGTCAACGACTTAGTGACCATAGGTATATGGGTTTACTTCTATATCTTCAATGCTATTCTATTGATCTACCTGCCTGCCTCAAAGAGTTGAGGAACTTAAGAATACAGGTTTTTGAAATGGTGATCAAGATCAATAAAGACTTGATACAACAAAAATAACACAATGGCATTAATTTCATCATAAAAATGAACATTGAGCCATTACAACAAAAAACCCAGATACAAAGAAAACATATATACTCTACTAATTAGAGCATCTTCCTAGTCCTATAAAGAATCACAGAATTTTACTAGACCTTTGAAGAATTTGAAGAATTTCTTAAATTACATTCAAAACATGGAAAATCCTTTGTATTAAATCAATATTACTATAAAATCTAAAACCTTGACTGGGTGAAGAATATGACCACAAAGGAAAACTGTAGGTCAACCACCTCAAAGAATATAATGAAAACATCTGCAAAACAATATATATCAAAATACCATATACCATCATCAAATTCACTTATTCAGGAGTTGTGAGTCTTGTTCAATCCATAATAATCACATAAATGTACTTAAAGAAGGAAATCATATGATTTTCTCAACAGATGCAAAG
The DNA here is from genome assembly GCF_021556685.1 of Rattus norvegicus. Lineage (NCBI taxonomy): Eukaryota > Metazoa > Chordata > Mammalia > Rodentia > Muridae > Rattus > Rattus norvegicus. The sequence continues at coordinate 46,500,168 of NC_141542.1, read as the reverse complement.
GACAACTTTGACTACTAGCTTTCATGATAAAAGTTCTTGAGAAAGGAAGATTAGAAGGAATATAAATCAACAAAATGACATATATAGAATTAGCAGGATTTTAAATGGAGAAACTGGATATATGCTCCTACTAAAATCAGGAAAAATACATTAGTGTCCACTATACAATCTCCTTGCCCATACATTGATTAGAACATGTGAAAAAAACAATGAGACAGGGGGAAGTCATTAAAGAAACATAAATAGAAGACACATCAGCAGATAACATAGTATTGTACATTAAAATATCACAGGAAATCCATCAAAAAATATAAAAAAGGAAAGCAAAGTTAGCCAAATAGCAGAATCCAAATTATGGTTACCAAATTAGTAGACTCCATATGTACTAGTTAGAGTAATCTTGAGAACAAGATTATAGGGACACCTCCATTCTTTACCCTCAAAGAATCAATATAATGTCTAAGGGTAAGCCTGATCAAGGAGTAAAATATTCCCACAATGAAAACTTTAAATCTAAAACAATGAAAGAAGAGAAACAAAAAAACAAAAAACAAAACAAACACACACCAAAATAATAAACTTTAAATCTCGGATGAAAACAAAGTGGAAGAAGACACTGGGATATGCAAAGACCTCTCATGTTCATGGATTTGCAGAGTAAATATTGTGAAAAAGACCATCCTACTCAAAGTAATTTACTTATACAATAAACCCCAATTGAAATTCTTAGGAGATTCTTCACTTAAATAAAAACAAAAACTAAAATTCAAATGGAGGCACAAGCAAAGAGCAACACAGGTAGATAAGGCAATGCTGAACACAAGAACTATGGGATAGAGATTCCATACCAGATTTCGATTTTCAGTACAGAGCCGTAGTAGCAAAAACAGCCCTGGTACTTCCCCAAAAACAGACATGGAGATCAGTTCCAAAAAAAAAAAAACCTAAGTCTTAGTGCTCGCAATTATAAATGTTTGATAATTGAAAGAGGGGGTCAGAATACCTAATAATAAAAGAAATAGCTAAGAGTAGTGTTTGAGATGTACATAAAGTAAAATTAGATATGTATGTATCTATCCCTCCGCACAAAATTAACTTCAAAATGAGTTAGATACCTAACATTTTGAAAATAATAAGAGAAAACATTGTCAGTGCCATGGAATATCTAGGTATAGGAAAGAAAAAAACACTTTCTCAGACAGTTTTCATTTACCAGGAAATAAGGCCCAAAACAAAGACATATCAAAGAAATAGGACTAAAAGCTCTGTACAACAAAGGAAAGATGAGTCTCTGAGAAATATTTTTAGCGATATAAATAATAGAGAATTAATTTCCAGAATATATAATTAACCCAAATAAAGCAAGAAAGAAAAGCACACATATATCTTCTAATTCATGAATGTACCACATTTTATAAATATGTACCTATTTTATTCATTCATTGACATATGTATATGCATTTACATATTTTAATATTTAATCAAATAAAATTCATGGGGTGACAATGACACCTCAAAGGACTGTACAATAGCAAACAAAACTCAAATTACCAGTCAGAGAGAATATCTCCTCCAGGAGTTTGTCTGAAGAATACGAGAATCTCCCAATACAAAATGGGCTGTTGCCATTCTTCTTCATTTCCATCCAATCTTAAAAGCAATAGCATAATACCAAAAGCACCACAAGCATTTTATGCAGAAATTGTAGTAATTAAACATGAGAGGACCTGGAAACCTCCTTCCTGTGGACTGACCCATATAATATCAGAAGGTGTCATGCAAGTTGCCAAAGGGGAGGAGGAATCAATAATTTTATACAATTATACATCTCAGAAAATATAACAGTTCCAGAACTGGTAAGATAGCTCCAATGTTGAAAGAGTTGCACTGCTATTTTGGGTGTAATCAACCCTTATCTAATTGAACTTCACGCCTACTAAGTAGAAAACAATTCATCCCGGTAATGTAAGCCTAGTCAGTTACCAGCTGTGGAGATCATAGACCTGAAAGGAGAACCTAACACTGTCATTTTTGCAAACCAAAATTTTTTTAGCTGTGTTCTAAATACTGATATTTATAGACATAGAGAAATGGAGCCCTCACTTCTCATCAAAGGAGCAACTTTTTGCAACAGGTGGAGGAAATTAGCCAAGATGCAGAAAAGAAGGGACTATGGCATCTCATTAACAACAGATGCATATGCACTGCAACCCCTACACTTAAGACCCAGAAAGAAATGAAGAATAAATAGAATAAGGATTTTAAGAGGTGGAAGCTCAGGTCACCTGTTGCTAGGTAGTGATCACTAAGCCTGACAGAGAACTACACCCAACAGGTATCTACAGTGTGGTTGTCTAAAAAAGAAATACATAATCTGAACATCATATTGAAATGCTAGAACAGATGATGGCCATACATTTCACAAGGTCCCAATTCTAGATGAAGAGCAATGAGTAGTCAATAGCTTCTGAGAAAAAGAGAGTTAGTTTCCTTCAAGGATGACCTCCTGCATAGTACATCCAATTCCACATAGGTTGCCCTCGATACACTTACTTATGAGTATGCTAAATGACTTAACAGGGTACATATATATAGTAACTTAGGAAGAGATCACAAATTGCAGGTACCCAATGAGTTTGGGGAGAGAAGTTATAGAGATACACTAACATGTACAAAGTACTGAAGAACTTTAAATTTAAAAATTTTTTAATATATTTAATAAGACAATTTAATATATTTAATAGGACAATATTTTGTAGGTTGCCATGATATAGACAATGCTTAGCTGCTTTTTTAAACCAAACAACTGTTTGCACTGAAGTGACAGAGCCATCTGTATCAAAGTTCTTTTACTGAGAAAGTGTGAGCTGAGACAAGATATCCTGACTTGACCCAATTCTACGCAATGTTTTGTGTTTTGATAACCGATATCATACCATGACTTAGTTAAAGCGGAGGCTAAAAATTTTGTTTTGTAATGTTCAATTCTTCCATAACACTTTTATCTTTTCATTCTCTCTCTCTCTCTCTCTCTCTCTCTCTCTCTCTCTCTCTCTCTTTCTCTCTCTCGTGTGTTCATCTGAGTAAATTAACCTAACAGAATGCATAATTCATCAAAAGGTCAAATAAATGCCTTTAAAAGCAGGTTGACATTTAAGGGAAACATCGATGCAGCGCAATGTGCTAGCAACTAAGAATCTTTCAATAGTCAAGTGGGAGATACATCAAAGTTATGCAGTAAGTGATTGACAAGCAATAGCAATCTAGTTCCTGTGAATAATAACATAGAGGGCTGTGATATATGTGCCAATGATATTTAATCCAGTTTAGAAAATAAAGGCAAAACTAACATGATGAAATGGAATCATCTGGGAAGACGACCAACACAGTATTACAGAAGAAAAATGCTCATAAATTTTGAAATAAATATGAGGTTAGCAGTTTTTACATAAGAGAAATGGGGATAAAAGGGCATTATGAATAACATTAGATTCTTGATTTATTTCAGGATCTGGAGATTATGCTTCTCTGACACACACAGGAAGCATCTTGAACATTTCCTATATGGAGTTAAGAAATTACTTTTTTTAAATGTTATCAACATAGGTACATGGTAAGGAACTGACTGAACAAAAAGAGATTAGACACTGATAGAGAATACAGTAGCACTAATTCAATGAAATGAAAATAATGATTAACTCAGATTTTAAAAATAGAAGAGACATAGCATGCATGATGAAGTCTAGAAAAATGAAAGTGGTTGAATTACAAAATGTTGAACTCTGGCTACCTAACCAAAAAGAATTTAGTGGAAAGTGGACTACCATGATGGCTTAGTACCCTTCATCAGAAACTGTTAGGTGGGAAAAATGAGTCTTAGAATTTGTGTTCTGATTGCCTACATCCTGTAATATGCACGCCCGCACTCATAGACACAAAGTCACACACACACACACACACACACACAGAGTCTCTCTCTCTCTTTCTCTCTCTCTCTCTCTCTCTCTCTCTCTCTCTCTCTCTCTCACACACACACACACACACACACACACACACATACACACACACACAGAAACACAGGCATATACATACAGACACACAGGTACACACTAGATAGTTGATAGGGAGAGAGAGAGAGAGAGAGAGAGAGAGAGAGAGAGAGAGAGAACAAACGGATAGATAGAGAGCTAGATAGACAGACAGACAGACAGACAGACTGATAGATAGATATGTGGATGTATGTACACAAACTGGAAAGACAAGGTAGAAACCAGAGAGTACAACTCATTTCTCATTTTTCCAATATAAATATTCACACATAAGTTGTGCAGACACATTTTGACAAAAAAGTCTCATTTTAATATGAAGATAAGGTGCATGGAAGAGCAAGGCTGGGCATATGTTTCTGTAAACTGAAAGGAAGAAAAACACACAGAATACCAGTGGATAAGAAGCAAGGAAGCAACGAATATGGAGCAGGAAGAAAGAAGAAAAAAGGGATTATCAAGGCTGTCAGTTAGGTGACTGAAATTGAATCTGTTTTATGTGATATTTTTTCCCCATGCAATGGCAAGTCATCAGGGAAGCTAAGTTGGGACAAAAGTGTGAAATGAGAGGGATTTATTGAAATGAGCAAATAAGAATGTGAGAGACAGTTGTACATTAAACAGACAAAGTTCAAAAAAATCAATAGGTAACTACTACTACCTACATTGGCAGGTATACTATTCCTTATCAGCTAGCTAACAGCCTAGTCTGAGCTTACAGAGTTAATGGTTTAAGAGGCACCAGATCCATTTCATGTACAAGTACTAGGAAAGAAGTGCCAAGTAGCCCTGAAGCAGCATCAAGACTTTTGTGACCCTTCCAGACTTACTACAGGTATTGGTTTGTATTACTTGGGCCTCCCTGAGCCCTAATTTTATTGCATTTATGCTTCCAAAGAGAAAATGACTTAATGCATTGAATTTGTGAGTTGTAAATAAACAGAAAGCGCAGAAAAAAAAAACATGAGGTTGTATTGAGTATACACATACTAAAGATAAATGCATTCGATTTTGCTAGAATATAGAGTAATAAAAGTCACCCAGGAATATATTTAGATGAAGTGGTCATATTTGATCTATGAAAGTATTGATTTATATCTCATTTTGGTTTTCATTTATAAAGATACTCTTTAAATCCTATTAAAACAGAAGATCCAGTGTTGGTTATCTCAAATCTGCTAACAAGCAAACTATGCAAGTACATACAGTGTTTAATATGGAGTTCTCATAACAAGAAATTAAAATAGTGAATGAATATTTGAAAAAATACTTTATAGCCTTAGCTATCAGAGGAACACGTAGTATCTCAGAAATATTGCAATTTTATAGAGAAATAAATGTTGTTTAAATAAAAATTTGTGGCACAATATATTCACACATTAATCAAAATGGTTATTCATTTCCAGAAAATTTTCTTCCTATAAAATATTTATCTTATAAATATTTACATTTATTGGATAAATTGGCCTTAATTTACCCTTTTGCCTTTTCATAGGCTTGGTATTTCTCCTTTCTTTTTAGAATGTTTGTAATTTTTTTTCTATTTCAAACTCTAGCCCTATTTTGTTTTGATTATACGGATTCCCTAGATTATAATGAATTTTCTTTGCAATGTTTGTAGTGAAGAATTAAAATTTCAAAAAGTTAGGACGTGCCTGAGAGGGTGTTAGAGATAGGACTTGCCAAACCAGCTATCAGCCCCAAGGACATTGACCATCTGAAGCCACTCCCTCCCCTTCCTTCACCCCCCTGAGTGAGATGAGCCACCCTACCTGCCTGCTGAGCTGCTAGAGAGCACGTACACCTTGCTGATGTAATTTCGCACCGAAAGTAACTGTGCACCATTTGAATTGACCAATCATGTGTAACCGCGCGAATGCTCCTATATAAACCCCTGAGTTTGGAAGCTCGGGGTCGATTTCTCTGTCTCCTGGGATCGACCCGGGATCCCGCTAATAGGGATCTCGTTAATAAAAGCTACCTCCTGCTGTTACATCAAGGCCGGCTACTCGTGATTCCTGGGGGCACCCCACCCCACGATTGGAGCGAGAGACGCGGCTCCCCGTTTAGGGGTACGCTCTTTCAGTAGTATACTTGTAAGTTTTCATAAAAATATTGTTCCATTCAAACAATGCCATCTTATCACAGTTCAGTGTCTATAATATTGCTGTTTTTTTTTTTTTAAATTGGAGTAAAATACTGACATTTAGATAAAATACATGAAGGCGAAAGGCTATCTAGGACTTTTATTAAATATATTCTAACCTGGAAATGAGCTTTCCACTACAGCTCTTGTGTTTTAAAAATCATAAGTTTAAAATATTACAGTAGTAGTATACTTTTTAATGTCTTCTATCATCAATTAGAAATGCAAGTATCACTCAGAGAATTGCTAAGTTCTTATAAAGCCTGAACTCTAACATGAATAGGAAAATAGCAGGCACTTGCATTTTCTTTCCTGGACAGTTCCAAAAGCAATACTTCCTCCCATAATCTGTAAGCTTTTGAAAATAATATAAATCCAAAAATCCTTAACTTTTAACATCACCAGTTATGGTTTTAAAATCCAAAACAAAGCACAAATTGGACAAGTGGTATAATTTGCAAAACAACCTATGTTAAAAAAGATGTTAATGAAGAGGAATCCAAGAAGGCATGTGATTCTTAAGTGCTTTTAAAAGATAAATGGAAGCTAATCTGCTCAAAAGTAGAGAAATGTTGGAAAAGAAAATTTGATAGAAAACAAAATATGCTAAATAATTATTGTGTGAATAATAATGAAAAAATTGAAGCACACAGACAAAAACTATTCACAAAAACCACACAGTGGACAAATGTAAATTCTGCTGGAATAACAAAAGTCACAACACTATTTATTCAACTAACAATAATGGAATATGCAAGCCTTTTATACATCTGCAAAATTAAATTTTTATGAATACTAAAAGAATTAATATTATTTTCAGTCACCACTTTCAAAAGAGAATTGTGAAGAATTAGTGGCCTCCATTCTAGATGAACCTCCAAAGACTGGAAGATCATAGGGGTGTCTGAAGAGGCTCAAGGTAGAACAGTTCCCAGTGATGTGTGGGGAAAGGAGATGCTGGCTTCCACCTCCAAAATTGATAAGCAATTGACAGTCACTTGCAAAGAAAATGTAGTTTTCTTCAACGGAGCCTCATATGGAGTATTATGGGTAAACCCGTATGGGTAGGACTCCATGTCCAGCAATTGATGTGCAGCACAAAATGAACTGAATGGCATTTTGGTGTACTTTTTTTTTCATGTTGCTTTGTTTGGACATTTGTTTTCCTTTGTGATCTTTTCATTATATATTATAGTTTTAATTTTTTTGTTTAAAATGGTGTTGTGTTCGTGTGTGTGTGTGTGTGTGTGTGTGTGTGTGTGTGTGTATCTTTTTCTTCTTTAAAATTGTTAGACTCCTGTTTGAGTTTGAAAGAGAAACCCTTGGAGTTGCAAAAATAGATATATAGAGAATTAAAGAGAATCTGGGAATGTTTGGGGAAGGGGAACCTATGATCAGGGTACATTGAATGCAAACATGTTTTTTCTTTTTTTCAAATTTTCAATTATTTTATTTACAGTCCAGCTGTTGCCTCCCCCGTCCCCCTCCCACAGTCTCTCATCCCATTCCTACTTCCCCTTGTCTCTAAGAGTATGCTCCTCCCAACCAGGCCTCCACCTTCCCTGGAGTCTCTCAAGGATTAGGTAAATATTCCCCCACTGACTCCAGACCAGGTAGTCCTCTGCTATATATGTGCCAGGGGACCTCAGACCAGTCCATGTATACTGCCTGGTTGGTGGCTCAGTATCTGGGACCTCACTAAGATCCAAGTTAATTAAGACTGCTGGTCTTCCTATGGGGCCATCCTACCCTTCATCTTCTTCAGTCCTTCCAGTAATTCAAACACAGTGTTCCAAATTCAGTCCAATGGTTGGGGGTAAGTATCTGTATGTGTTTCAGTCAGCTGTTGGTCAGCTCTGAGAGGACAGCCATGCTAGGCTCCTGTCTGCAGTCTCTTTTCCATTTTTATCCCTGCAATTCTTTTAGACAGGAACAATTCTAGGTCAGAAATTTTGACTGTGGCTTAATAACTCTGTTTCTCCAGTTGAGACCCTGTCGGCCCAGTCTATCTACTGGAGGTACACTCTAACTCAGGGCTGAAATCAACCAATTGAAAATAAAGAAAAGGATAAAAAGAATCAAAAAACCAAGAGCAGGTTCTTTGAAAAAAATCAACAAGATAGATAAACACTTCCAAATTAACTAAAGGGCACAGAGACAGTATCCAAATTAACAAAAGTCAGAAAAGAAAGGGAAGACAGAAACTGAGGAAATTCAAAAAATTATCAGATCTTGCTACAAAAGCCTGTACACTGGAAATCAATCTGGTTGTTCCTCAGAAAATTGGAAATAGTTCTACCTGAAGACCCAGCTCTACCCTCCTGGGCATATATCCAAAAGATGCTTTACCATATCACAAAGATACATGCTCCACTATGCTCATCGCAGCCTGACTTGTATTAGCCAGAAGCTGGAAACAACCCAGATGTCCCTAAAGAATGGATTCTGAAAATATGGTTCATTTACACAATGAAATACTCTTCACTATTAAAAACAAAGACATCATGAATTTTACAGGCAAATGGATTGAAATAGAAAATATCATCCTGAGTGAGGTAACTCAGACCCAAAAGCATATGTATGGTATGTACTCACTGATAAGTGGATATTAGCCATAAAATAACAGAATACCTAGGATCCAACCCACAGACCATAATAAGTGTATCAAGTAGGAAGGCCTAAGGTAGGATACTTCAGTTCCAATTAGAAGGGAGAAGAAAAGAATCACAAAAGGCAAGGCGGGAGGATCTGGGTGGGAGAGCAGAGATGTAGGGAAAGAGAGGAACAGGTTCAGGTATGGGGAAGAGGGCAGGAGAGAAACCCAGAGGGTGAGGAGAATGCATGGAAATATGCAGTCTTAGGGGTGAGAAGAATGTGAGGGACCCTCTAGAAAGTACCAGAGATTCAGGAAGTAAAAGACTTTCAGGAATCAATACGGTGACCTTAGCCAAATTGCCCAATAATGGGGAGAGGAAATTCGAAGAGTAAACATTTTCAATAAATAAAATCCTTACTAAATCCATTCACCTTCTCAGAAAGTGTGTTCGGCTCTATGTCTTGCTTTATAAAATGACTTCCATGTTGTTAAGTTGTAATTTGAGTGATGTTTTCAATAAGTAGCATATAGTAGGGAGTATATAATTTACTGATTATCTCTGTTTCACTTAAATGATATATATTCTTTTGAGAGTGTCTGAACACACCACAAGTCACAGCAGTGGTTCTCAACCTTTTGAATGATGTGACCCTTCACGTTCTGATAACTCCCAATGGTAAAATTATTTAATTATTTCTATTATTGGAAGGCTATCTGATAGACAACTTTAAGGGTGTTACAATCCATGAATTGACAACCATTGATTTATAGTTTCATCAAAAAGAGATATTGAACATGTTGCCCAGCATTAAAAGGTAAAGCATATAAGGAACTGGATGGAATCATAAAACTGAATATTTTATCCATAAGAATCAGAAATTTTAATCACCATCAAAATACTGTTGGATATAATTGTAACATTCACAAAATAATTAAATGATACCAACCAACCAGAGTTCCCAGAGACTAAACCACCATCCAAAGAGTATTCATGGAGGGACCCATATCTCCAGCCACAGATATAGTACAGATATAGCCTTGTTAGACATCAATGAAAGGAGAGACCATTAGTCCTGTGAAGACTTGATGCACAAGTGTATGGAAACGCCAGAGCATGACAAATACAGAGGCAGATGCTCCCAGCCAACCAGTGAACAGAGAGCGGGGTCCCCAATGGAGGAATTACAGAAACCAGGAAAGGGAATAACAATTGAAATGTAAATAAGAAATACCCAAGTTGATAATGATGGAGAAAAAAACTAAAAAAGTCAAAGAGAAAAAAATGATTATTGAAATGAGATTAAATTGTCATTTTTATTAACTTGTGAAGAGTTTGATATATAGGGAATACAAATGTTCTTGTGTAGACCTTAGTATATATTCAAATATTTTATTATATTAAAAGGACATGTGGATCACATAGTAAGCCATTAGTATTTTAACCAGTTAACTTTGTGTTATTGCTAAATATATTGTTTATGTTTTACCATATATCCTAATTTTCTTTCTATGATTGTGTGTAGTAATATGACAACCATACATATATGCTCATATCAACTGAAGCTCATTGACTTACATGGTTGATAACCTTGGTATTTCTAGGACACTGAAAATTGCACTGTATACAATGGTCAATACTTGTGTATGGACAGGCACTGTTTTTTTCCTGATTGCACCAAAATAACATGTTTAGGGTGACACCATATAAAGGACAATTATTTTATTTAAAGAGTAAAGTCACTACTACTGTATGTGATGGCTTGGAAGATGACTAACAAATTTTGAGCATATTCTTGGCAACTTGACTCGAGTCTTAGCATGTTTACTTTAAAAATAATTCTATTCTACTTTTTCTTCTTCACTGTAACCTTTGGAAAAGGTTAATATTTATTTCCTGGATTCATGGTTCATTACATATTCAGGACATAAAAATAATTATCACTCCAATATTAATCTTCAAAGCTCAAATCTGATTTTCTTACATAATGACTCTAGTGGGTATATGCAGTATGTGATGAGCAACAATGGTAAAAGAACACTTTATATTAAATTATTGGTTGTGGTAAAATGGAAATCCAGTCTTGCATATGGAAAATGAACTTATGTTCAGGATTCATAAAATTCCACTAGTAGGTGGCTCAAATGCTAGTGCTGAGCTTACTTTGTATGAATGTTTGTAGAAGATACCATCAGTAGATCCCTTTATAATCTTTACCTAGCTCTGAAGTTGAGCAGTAATAGAAGAAGAAAAGGATTTTTCGAACTACTACTTCTGTTTCTGTTTCCTCAGAAATGCTTTGAATCACTGGTTACTTAAGGAATACTCGTTAAATGCATTGGATCCATGTATATGAGGTCAGAAAAGTGGATTCAAATAGAATTCTTTGATCCATATAAAACTACTGAAATCTTATCTTACAGAAGCGTGATGGCTGTTGCTTCCTCTTAAATAATTTATGTTTTTATTTTCAAATATTGGGACAATTATTTTGTCTCATTTCAATACTATCATTATTATTGTTACAAGTTTTTATGAAATATATTTCTTTTATAATTAATCGTAACCACATTGTTCTTTTTATTGTCTGTCTGTGTTTGCCTTTACTTTGCAGGTGTTAGGACTGAACACAAGGTTTTATGCATGCTGCATGTGTACTCGGTCACTGAGCTATAATCTTAGCCCCAACCACTTCCTGATAAATTTTATTTAGGACCTCAATTATTTATTCTCCTTTTATCTAGGGCAATATTACTGATCTCCAGTTTCCTGAAATAGAAGCTTAAGCTATTGCTTATCTATCTGCTTCTCATTTTCTAATACAAACATGAGTACTGTATTGCTTGTTTGTTTATACCTTGGTTTTCATCTAGAGACTTTGAGTTTGAAGCTATGCCATGAGAACTTCCTGACTCCAGATGGTATCTGGGAGGTCCTAGAGCTCCATGCCAGCCTCATCCTGTTCTCCATTTTTCCCTATACTTTCCCACTTTCCCTTACCATTCTAATGGATTTTTTTTCAGCCACAAATATTTCCTGACATAAGCCTTTATTTTACTAGAGCATATTCTATAATGAGTCTTTCAGCAAGAGGACATGGAATCTAGACCTTCATGCTTAAATTTTAATTTTAATCACATTTGTTATTTGATATTTTAACTGAGCACACAGTGATGAGTAAAAGGTAATTTTCCTAGATGAAAATCACCACTGCCACATTTTATTTTTGTCCCAGTTAAATGAATAATACATTATCATTCCTGTTTCCACTCCATTTTATGTGAATTTATGTTTGTTTCTGTCCCATAATGTTTTTTGTCTAGCTTTATAAAACATTGAACTATATTATTTGCCATTTGCTTACTTGTATGAAAATATTAGGTGAAAATTGTACCTCCCTGTATGTTGTTTGTGATGTAAAAACCTTACATTACTGAAGCGTAATATAGTACTACTCAGAGAAAACATTTTATTTAATGGCTTCTTATTCCACAGAGTAACAGGGAGCGATTTTTGATGCCACTCATGATATGCTACATCTGCCTCTTGCTCTCTTTGAGGCAGAACTTCATAAGCCATCTTTGATGTGCATAAGCTACTTTAAAGGTGGTGTTTTTATTTGTGAATAAAAGATGTTTTCTTACCAATTCCTTAAGGATGCTTTTAACTTCTTACCTACAGAGAGTACAAATCAATTCCAGCAGTAATGCACCTAAAATTGACAAACTGAAAGTAGACTATTCTTTTATATATATTTTTTGCAGAAAGAATATATTATGCATGACATTACTTAAAAGCTTAAAAGCACTGTAGAGAAACAAAAAAAAAACCTGATTATTTTATTTATCACTTTATTTGGTATTTTTTTAATCTACTAAAGAAAAAACTTTCCTTAAACAATATGTAAATACTTCAGTTATGAGCCAGTAGAAATTATGAAGCAAAATATTAGCCTATTGTAAATGCTTGACTTTTGCATGTATATTTATGATAGATATAAAATTACAATTTATATGTAGTTTATGTCTATATGAGGGCTGCCACAAGTTAAGGAAAACACTGTGATTGAGCAGTAAAACAGTAAGGCGGGACAAAGATTTTGTAAGACCAGAGTGAGGAAAAGAAGGAAAGAAGAACGAAGATGGAGGCAGAGAAGGACGACTCGGATCCATCTGGCTTTAAATGGCCACAGGTAGTTATGAATATTTCATAAAGGATGGATTTTTATAGGACAATTTGTCTTATCTAGGTAGGCAGGTTTTATTATTATCAATTGGTTGTGAGTTTATTGTGGAGATGTTTTGTGAAGTTGGAATTTACTGATATAAATCTGATTGTTATATTACAAGCTTAATGAATTTTGATTTTACGAGGTTCCTGGGAGTTATGACTATAACCATTGGGGGTAGATGCTGGGAATGTGAGCAGAGTCTGCAGTAAAAGAGCGGAGAGCTAGGCAGCCTCTCTACGGAACTGCTATGGTAGCAACCCGCCTTGGGAACAAGACAATAGAGGTGCAAGAGGGCGGTATCAGCACTAGTGAGGGATGGTGGAGATTCTTTTATTTATATTTACCGCGACACTTATATTATAATTAGATTGATACGAAAACATCCACCTGAGGGTGCAGGTCGGTAGAGTATACTTGTCTACCACATTGCATACCGTGCTACAATCGACTACCACAAAAGAAGAATGAAGTCTACAGATGCTGGAGAGCGTGAATCAGACTTAAAGATGGAATGCTCCCACCTAAAAACACTGCAGGTCTGTTCCCATTAGGTGTTGTCGTCTACTTCTAGCATTCTCACAGTTTTTATTAATCAGCTTTGGTAGTTTTCATAATTTAAGGGCTCCTGAGCTAATCAGTGGCCTAAAATTGATTGGGTAAGTTTCTTTCCATTGCCATTTTAGTATAAACATTAAGTGCTATATTTCCTTTCTTTAAAAATATTAGGTTATGTCTTTTTTGTTTGTTTTCACTAATATTTTTACATTTTATTTGTTATTTTACCTTTTTATATTTCAAATGTTATCCCCCTTCCAGGTTTCCCCTCCACAAACTCCCTACCTGCTTCCCTCTTCCCTCTGCTTCTATGAGGGTGCTCCCCCACCCACCCTGCTATGAAGAGACATGACTAAGACAACTTTGATAGTGTTTATAGTTTCTCCTCGTGCCTACTAAAATGAACTAGAATTATTCAAAATAATTTAATGCAATTTAATTTTCTGTATTTTGATAAAATGTATGTCCTATAGTTTCTAACGCACAAGTCAGAAAGAATTTATAGAATCATTAAAAAAGAAAATAAAACAAGGAAAGACGGAATGGGCAGGAAGGGAAAGAGGAAAGAAAGAAGAAAATAAATTTAAAATAGATAGCTGCTAAAGATTATAGTAAATGAGGCATCTTAAAATTCTTAGCATTTTTCTAGCATAAACCAAATTCTCCATCAAGCTTTTGGAGACATATGTGACCTATTGATTGGAAACTTTATCTATGAATGAGAATATCTTTTAATTTTTAAATTGACTATTTCTATACATAAAAAACCAATATTTCTCATACTTATTTTTATCACCTTCAGGAAACTAAGCTAGTAGTTAAAAGAGGTCAGTGCTAATTCTTATAGCTATTAAAGCAGGTGCATGTGTGACAGCATTAATGCATGCACAAATTTGACCTTAAAAATGAAAAGAAGAATCATGACATGAAAGCAACTTTTAGGACTCTGCTAGAACAATAGGAGTGATAAAACATTCTAGACATGTAAGTAACAATGCATATTTATGGAGAAAACAAAGATTTATGGAGAAAATATAGCAAAAAAAGATAATTTAATAAGCAAAAGATCATGAGTTTGTGTTTTATTAAGAAGTGAATCTGTATCAGCTCCTAAAGTGAGGGATTTCTATATATTGCATTTTTCATATTCAGTGTTTTAAATTATTACAAATATATACATCCAAATTAGACATTAAAATATGAAGAGGAACATACTGGCTGTTCCTCATATATTTCCTTAAAGTTCCTAGCAAAGCAATTGTCATGCATATAATGTAGTTTTAAAGGAAAAAATGTAAAGTAAATATTAGGAAAAAAGCTCAGAATATCCATGATACAACTCTCAGACCACATGAAGCTCAGAAAGAAGGAGGACCAAAGTGTGGATGATTCAGTCCTACTTAGAAGGGGCAACAAAATAACCATGGTAATTCGAGAGTGGGAGGGACTTGGGAATAATACAAAAAGAGGGAGAGAAAAAAAGGGGGCTGAATCAGGTGTGGGAGAAAACAGGGGAGATATACAGAGGGTCAGGAAATTGAACAGAGGTATATAGCAATGAGGATGGGGAACTGGGGGTAGCCAGCAGAAAGTCCCAGACACCAGGAAAGCAAGAGGCTCCCAGGACACAACTGGAATGACATTATGTAAAATACCCAACAAATGGGAGAAAGAACATTAGAGATCATATCCAAAGGCTAACCACAGCACACAGTTGAGGGACGGTGTCAACCAACCGTCTGAAATTTTAACCCAGAATTGTTCCTGTCTAAAGGAAATACAGGGACAAAGAGTAGAGCAGAGACTGAAGGAAAGGCCGTCCACAGACTGTCTCACCTGGGGATCCATCCCATGTGCAGCCACCAAACCAAGACACTATTGCTGATGCCAAGAAGTGCTTGCTAATGGAAGTCTGAAATGGATGTTTTCTGAGGATTTGCCAGAGCTTTACCAATACAGATGGGGATGCTTCTAGCCAACTATGGGACTGAGCGTTGGGACCCCAATGAAGGAATTAGAGAAAGGACTAGCGGAGGTAAAAGGGTTTTCAACCCCATAGGAAGAAGAACGATATCAACCAACCAGACTCCCCAGAGCTCCCAGGAACTAAACATCTGTGAGGGAGAACCCTCATAGAAGCAGGGGGAGGGGAAGTGGGATAGGGGGTATTGAGTGAAATAACCAGGAAGGGGGATAACATTTGAAATGTAAATAAAAAAATGTCCAATAAAATATAAAAAAATAAAATGCACTATATAATATAGTACTTTAAGTTCTAACTTCAGCAATAAGACAACCAAAGGAGACCAAGGGGATACTAATTGGAAAGGAAGAAGTCAAGTTGTCAATATTTTGGAGCTATATGACAGTACAGCTGAGAAAGAAATCACAAAAACAACACCCTTCACAGTAACTACATATAATATAAAATATCTTGGTGTACTCTAACTAAGCAAAGGTGTGTATGACAAGAGTTTCAAGCCCCTGAAGAAAGAAATTGAGGAGAATATCAGGAGATGAAAAGAATCCCCCATGCTCATGGGTAGGTAAGATTAACATAGTGAAAATATTCGTCTTACTAAAAGCACTCTACAGATTCAAAGTAATTCCCATCAAAATTCTACACAATGTAATAACAAACCCAGCATAGTTAAAAAAAACCTGAATAATAAAAGAAATACTTGACGGCCCAGAAATAAACCCACACATCTATAGCCACTTGATTTTTGACAAAGAAGGCAAAACAATACAGTGGAAAAAGAAAACATCTTCAGAAAATGGTGCTGGTCTAACTGCATGTCTGCATATAGAAGAATAAAAATATATCTTTGTTTATCACACTGCACAAAACTCAGGTCCAAGATGATAAAAGACCTCGACGTAAAGTGGAGAATAGCCTTGAATGCGTTTCCTGACAGAACACATATATGGATCTTGATGCACTTAACCTTCAGGAGACTCATCCAGGGAGTTTAGAGGTCTGGGTAGGGTGGGGCTTGGGGGTTGGGAACATCCTCATGGAGACAGGGGAGCAGGGAGGAGCTATGGGCTGTGGAATAATCAGAGGTTAGAACTGTAGGAGAATAAAATGTGGAGTGTATAAAAGAAGGGAAAAAAAAAAGAAATGTTCACATCCTTAGTTGCCATAGAAATGCAAACCAAAATGATGAGAGATTCCAGTTTATGGAATCAATCGCAGTGGCTAAGATAAACAACTCAAGAGATAGCCGACACAGGCAAGGATATAGAGAAAGGGGAATGCGCCGTCACTGCAAACTTGTACAAGTCCTTTTCAATCAATCTGGTGGCTTCCAGAAAACTGGAAAAAGTTCTACCTGAAGACCCCGCTGTTCGGCTTCTAGGCATAGACGCAAAAGATACTCCACCGTATCACAAGAACATGTGCTCCACTATGTTCACAGCAGATTTATTAGTGATAGACAGGAACTGAAAGCAACCCAGATATCCCTCAACCCAAGAGCAGACACAGAAAAAATGATTCATTTGTTGAAAGGAATCTTGTTCAGCTATTACAAACAAGGACATCATGAATTTTGCAGGCAAAAGAACGGATCTAAAAAATATCATGCTGAGTGAGGTAACCAAGACTCAAAAGGACATGCATTGTATGTATTAAGGGAACAGAACAGAAAAGTGGATAAAAGCCATAAAGTACAGGATACCCATGATACAACTCACAGGTCCAAAGCATTATGAAAGAAGAAAGGCCCAAGTGAAAATGATTGACTCTAACTTAGAAGGTGAAATAAAATTGCCATAAAATCCAATTTTCTAGTATATTGAAAAAATTTTAAGATATATAAAATGGGAATATTTATTTGTTCTCTTTCATTACTATCTTCTAGGTGTCTTGGTATATAAGATTATGTTTAATAAATATTTTATATTAAATATTAAACAGAATTAATGAGTGAATTACAATTCTTTCATTTTTATTTATTAATGGGTTATTCATACAACTTGAAAAAATTCACTTAAAATTTCTTGTGAGACCTCTCAGCATCATATGTAACATTTACAAAATTAATAATTTATCATAATTAGTCCAATTTATGTTTTTCTCAACACTTGAAAATCTGTTTCTAACAACAGTCTTTATCAACAAGTAAATATGAATTCAGCAGTTCACTTTAGACTTAGTGTATGTGATTTAGTTGTTCAAATTTTGTACGGTACTTTTTTAATGAAGTTAAAATTACAAAAGTCTATAAAGTCTATACTCAGCAACTAAGTATATACAACAGTATAATTACTACTATAATTATATATGTCAATATAATTACTATTCATAAGAAAAAAGAATACTGAAATATTTTTGTGGGTTTTACTCTTAAATTTTGAAGTATGCATGTGAGTTTTTATATGAAAGAGCTTTCATGTTCATGAATTTTCAGTTTCTCTTTGTATCCAGGAGACAACTTTATTTTTATTATCTACTTTGCATATTCTACACATAATACAATCTTTTTTGAAAACTACTGAATATGTATTTAATTTAATTTTTAATTTCCCTATATTCCTACCTATTTTTAGAAACTTTTTGTACAGGTGAGCAGTAAAATTTATTGCTTCTCACTTTTTTCCCATTTTATGGGTAAGTTCTATCATTTTTTTCATCTCCCTGAAGCATCTGCTTATAAAAAGTAGAGTAATAATAAATTATAATGTATTATTAAATAACAAAATACAAAATGAAAATAATATTAAAGATGGCATATGGTAACATCCAAAATCACTTCAATGTTTAGTCTCACTGCTGATTTCATTCTAGGTATTAATAGTTGACTAAATAGCAATTGTTTTCTTAACAAGTAGCTTGACAAAATGATAAAGGATACATTTACCATATACTGTGTGTCCATCAAGGGACCAATTGTACAAGATTGAACATGATTATCTTGAGCTGGATGAAAGCTTGGTGGAATTTTGAAAAAAGAGGAATAGTTAGCATTAAGGTTTCTAAATTATTACAATAAATAATAAGGGTGACTTGGTAACTTTCAAAAAGTTTTTAAGTGTGGGGGGTCATGGGGGTGTCTGTGTGTGTTTAAGGAAAAGATAGAGAATTTGGGGGAAGCAGGAATGTGGAGGCTTGTGTCCCACCTGTCTTGGAGTTTTTTCTGGTTTCTTGCTGAGACCTGGGGATTATCAAGTAGGCTAGACTGGATGGCCAATAATCTTCAGAATTTGTATGCTTCCTCCTACAAGAATGCCACCTGTGGCTTCCCACAGGATTGCCTGTTGATATTACAGAGAACTGACTGGTTTGGCCTCAGTGGGGAAAGATGTGACTTATCCTTGAGAAACTTGAGGGTTTGGGAAAGAAGGATGTGAGGGGGTAGCATTCTCTCAGGAACAGGGAGAGGAGGAATGGGGTGAGGAATTGTGGGACGGTGGACCAAAACGGGGTAATGGCTGGATTGTTAATTAATTAATTAATTAATTAATTAATTAAAAAGAATTCCTACAGATGACACCATAGCTAGCAGTTTCCTAACTTTCAAATCTTCTAATTCTAACATGATAGAAACTGGACTAACATATTTTCCTTTGTTATACTTATATCCTTCTAATAATAAGGACATTAGTTTACTCAAGTCAAGAAGGAACTATTTTGTGTTTGCAGGAAGAGTAAGAGATCATGCCCACCTTGTCAGGTTGATGAGAATGGACAAGAAATCTGCCTTCAAAGTGTGCAGTTCCAGGGATGGAGTATTTATGAATCACCACTCATGGCAAATGGGTCCTTTGTGTGATGCAATAAACCTGTTGTTTCAGCAAGCTGGATGTGAGTAGGTTCATTTCTTGGCTTAGACAACACCACCTGGTCTGTAGCAATTGGAACTTGGTCAACTGCTTTTTAGGCAAAGTGAAATAACTGCATAGTTTCTGTGCTCAGAACAAAATATTATTACAGTAAATCACTAAAATAAAAGGTTTAATTCAGGCTTCCACTTTAACTTAGAGCTGCCACTAAAAGGCAGAAAATTGTCTTTAAATTGAGCTGCAGAAAAACTTTTCCTTTTGTAGAAGTCATCACACACACACACACACACACACACACACAGAAGGAGGATGTGGGAGGGAGGGAGGGTGAGAGAGAGAGAAAGAGAGAGAGAGAGAGAGAGAGAGAGAGAGAGAGAGAGAGAGAGAGAGAGAGAGAGAGAAACTATTTTGTGAACTTTATTTTCTTTATTTTTCTGGATACAACTATAAAACACTAGAGCTTGACATGAAATGACTTTTTACAATAGAAAAACCAAAAGGTCTCTAATAAATGCATCTCAAAGTATAAAAGCGAGATTCACAGACTGTGATTTAAAGTGATCGGATTGATCAATATTTGCCAGAATGACCAGCAAAGCAGGGGAATCAAAAACCTCCAATAATTTCTAATTACCCCCTATTTTTCTCTATCTTGCTCATTTAAATGATTGATCTGCTACTAAGTGCTTAGATATACTGATTTGAATTTTATTCACTATTTTCGTAGACAGAACCTTGATCTATGACCCTTGCATACTCAGTAATCATTCTGCAAACCAATTTTGCCTGGAACTTGAGCTTGGCATAGTCCTCTTCCCTTCATTTTCTCAGTACTGGTGTACAGGCATATACCAACCCACATTGCTGGAAAGCTGTGTTTGATTGGCCCTTGGCACATACTCAGTTGTTGAATAGGAAAATCGATTTCCTTTATGAAAGCCCAAACCATGGCATTTATACAGTCAACAAAGAATGTTCTGCTATCCTTGGTATTACTATTAGTCAATCAGTATTTCTGTTTTCTTATTTGTTGTTAAGTTTTGGTAATTAACTGATTATGGTGCGGAGAAATGATACAGGACCCAGTTAGTATTTTAAACAAACGACACCTAATTATTTTACTTGGTAAGTCAAGTGATTCCACCTTTAGAAAAGAGTTTCTCAACGTCCAAATTTCTAATTCAAACATGAGCTTTAGCTTATAATCAAGGGTCAGAAAACCCATGTTGAAAGTTTATCCAAGCACATAGTTTTTAAGTTTTTAGAGCACACCAATACAATTCATTTTTATACCATTTAATGCAAGACCTGAGCTGTTTGCAGTAAGTCTTCCAAGACTCTTCTCAAATCCTTTGTTACCTTTTACCATGCCCTGGGTAAGAAAAGAGTCTTCAATAGACCTTTAAATATGTAGCCTTCACATGCTATGTTTAAAAGATAGCAAACATTTATTTTTTAACATGAATTAAAGACAGAAGGATTTATGGCTTCCGGATACCTGGAAATAATTACCAATATGAATATCTTAATGTTAAGATATTTTACTTTAAGTAAAATAAATAATAGAAACTACTAGTCAGGGTTCTCTAGAGTCACAGAACTTATAAAATGTCTTTCTATATTAAGGGAATTTATTGTCATGAATTAAGGCCTTTAGTCCAACTAACCCAATAATAGATCGCTTTAAAGGGGACTCCAAAAATCTAGTTGTTGCTCAGCCCCACTTTGTTTCAACTTCATTTTGGAAACAACTGTGTTTGGACTTCAGTGTCAGCTGAAATCCCAAAGAAGTACATTCCAATAGATGTGTCAGCAAGTGAGTGCAATAAGGCAAAGGAGAGTAAGTCTTTTTTCTTCCAATGTCCTTATGTAGGTCTTTAGCAGAAGATGTATCCCAGGTTAAATGTATGTACTACCCCACTTACATCTGGACCTTAATTTGTCCCAAGCTAGCCTGAAAATCAGAAATCAGCATGCCGCTGAATCCTGGGATTACGTTGCCTCGTCAAAGCTTTTCCTGGCCACTATGCCTCAAGATCTTTATGTCAGAACAGAACCCTGTGTCTTCCAGCCTTAAGATCTGGAACACATGAGTGCCTTCTATTTCTGGATTGTAGTTCAAGTTGACAACCAGAAAAAGCCATCACAGAAACTTTGACATGTTTGCTTCTGTAAGTTAAGAAAATTTAAAGTTTTCCCTCTAGTTAGATAGGTGATACATAATACAACAAATAAAAATGAATACCTTATTAATTCCTGCGATTAGGGTAACACACAGTTATGAGGGTGCGGGTACTGGGATTTGAACTCTGGTCCTATAGAAGAGCAGTCAGTGATCTTCACCACTGATCCATTAATATAAAACATCTTGGTGTGACTCTAACCAAGCAAGTGAAAGATCTGTGTGACAAGAACTTCAAGTCTGTGAAGAAAGAAATTGAGGAAGACCTCAGAAGATGAAAAGACCTCTCATGCTCATGAATTGGCAGGATTAATATAGGAAAAATGGCCATCTTGCCAAAAGCAATCTACAGATTCAATGCAATCCCCATCAAAATTTCTACCCAATTCTTTATAGAGTTAGAAAGAGCAATTTGCAAAGTCATTTGAAATAACAAAAACCCAGGATAGCAAAAACTATTCTCAATAATAAAAGAAACTTTGTAGGACTCATCCGCAACATGAAGCTAAATTACACAGCAATAATGATAAAAAAAAAGCTGTATAGTATTGGGACAGAGACAGTCAAGTAGATCAAAGGAATAGAATTAAAGATCCAGAAATGAACCCACACAACTATAGTTACTTGATTGTTGACAAAGTGAAAAAGACAGCATTTTCAACAAATGGTGCTGGTTCAACTGGAGGTCAGCATGTAGAAGAATGCAAATCAATTCATTCTTATTGCCTTGTACAAAGCTCAAGTCCAAGTGAATCAAGGACCTCCATGTAAAACCAGATACAATGATTCTAACAGAAGGGAAAGTGGGGAAGAGCCTTGAACACATGGGTACTGGGGAATTTTTCCAGAACAGAACACCAATGGCTTATACTATAAAATCAAGAACCAACATAGAAGATCTCATAAACTTGAAAAGCTTCTGTAAGGCAAAGGGCAACAAACAAATTAGGAAAGGATCTTTACTAATCCTACATCTGATAGAGGGCTAATACCCAATATATATATAAAAAACTCAAGAAGTTAGATTCCAGAGAAGCAAATACCCCTATTTCAAAAATGGGGTATAGAACTAAAGAAAGAATTCTCAACTGAGGAATATCTAATGGCTGAGAGGCACCTAAAGAAATGTTCAACACCCTTAATCTTCAGAGAAATGCAAATCAAAATGACCCTGAGATTCCACCTCACACCAGTAAAAAAGGCTAAGATCAAATCTCAGGCGACAGCAGATACTGTCAAGGATATGGAGAAGGAGGAACACTCCTCCATTTTTGGTGGAAATGCAAGTGGGTACAACCACTCTGGAAATAAGTCTGGCAGTTTCTCAGAAAATTGGACATAATAATTACTACCTGAGGACTCAGCTATAAACTTGCAAATATTCTGAAAAGATGCTCCAACATGTAACAAAGACACATGCTCCACTATGTTAATAGCAGCCTTATTTATAATAGCCAGAAGCTGGAAAAGGCCCAGATGTCCTTCAACAAAGGAATGGATAAAGAAATGTGGTACCTTTACATAATGGAGTACCAGTTGGCTATCAAAAACAATGACTTCATGAAATTCATAGGCAAATGGATGGAATTAGAAAATATCATCTTGAGTAAGGTAACCCAAACACAGGAAAACACACATGGTATGAACTCACTAAGAAGTGGATATTAGCCCAAAAGCTCAAATTATCCAAGATGCAATGCACAGACCAAATGAAACTCAAGAAGGATAACAAAAATGCGGATTCTTCACTCCTTCTTAAAAGGGGGAAGAAAAATAGCCATAGGAGGGGGTAGGGAGGCAAAGTTTAGAGCAAAGACTGAAGGAACAGCCATTCAGAGCCTGCCCCACATGTGGTCCATGTATATATCCACCAAAACTAGATAAGGTGGATGAAGTTAAGTGCATGCTGACAGGAACCGGATGTAGATCTCTCCTGAGAGATATAGCCAGAACATGTCAAATACAGAGGTGATTGTTAGCAGCAAACCACTGAACTGAGAATGGGACACCTGTTGGAGGAATTAGAGAAAGGACTGAGAGAGCTGAAGGGGCTTGCTACCCCATAAGAACAACAAGGCCAACCAACCAGAGCTTCCAGTGACTAAACCAGTACCCAAAGACTATACATGGACTGACCCATGGCTCCAGCTGCATATGTAGCAAAGGATGGCCTTGCTGGGCACCAGTGGAAGGAGAAGCCCTTGGTCCTGCCAAGATTGGACCCTCAGGGGATTGTTGGGGGACAGTAAGGAGGGGTGGACAAGGAGGGGAACACCCTTATAGAAGGGGAGGGAGGAGGGGTTAGAAGGGTGATGGACAGGAAACCGGGAAAGGGAATAACATTTGGACTGTAAATAAGAAATATCCCATTTAAAAAAAAAGTAAAAAAAAATGATTACACATGATATGTACTCACTGATAAGTGGACATTAGGCAAATATTGGAATGCCCATAATACAACTCACAAAGACCATATGAATCTCAAGAAGAAGGAAGACCAAAATATAGATGCTCAGTCCTTCTTAGAAGAAGGAACAAAATACTCATGGGAGGCAAAGGGTGGGAGGGACATGGGAGGATGAGAGAAGGGTAGAGGAAAAAAGGGGAACAGTATCAGGTATGGAAGGATACAGGAATGATATACAGAGGGACAGGAATTTGAACAGAGATATGTAGCAATGTGCAATGTGAAACTAGGGGTAGCCAACAGAATGTGTCAGATTCCCGGAAAGGAAAAAGTTCTCAAGATACAAATGGGATGGCATTAGCTGAAATACCCAAGAAAGGGGATAGAGAAACTGTACAGACTATGCACAAAGGTTACACAAGATCCACAATTGGGGAATTAATCCACCCATTATCTCCAAATTATTAACACAGAATTGCTCCTCTCTAAAAGAAATGTGAAGACAAATTGTAGAGCAGAAACTGTTCCACTTGAGGTTTCATTCCATATACACCAAACCCAGACACGTTTGAAGATGCCAGGAAGGGCTTGCTGACAGAAGCCTAATATAGCTAGCTGTCTCCTAAGAGGCTCTGCCAGAGCCTGACAAATACAGATGTGTATGCTACCAACCAACCATTGGACTGAGCATGGGGACCCCAATGGATGGATTAGGAAAAGGACTGAAGGAGCACAAGGGGCTTGCATAGGAAGAACAACAATATCAACCAACCAGATTCTCCAGAGCTCCCAGGACTAAACCACCAACCAAAGAGTACACATGGAGGAACACTTGGCTCCAGCTGCATATGTAGCAGAGGATGGCCTTATCTGGCACCAAGGGCAGAAGAAGCCCTTGGTCCTGTGAAGGCTCGATGCCCCAGTGTAGGGGAATCCAGGGCAATGAGGTGAAATGCGTAGTTGGGGGAGCACCCGCAGAAGTAGTGGGAGGGGGAATGGGATGGGGATTTTTAGAGAGGAAACCATGAAAGGGGATAACATTTGAAATGTAAATAAATAAAATAGCATATATATATTTATATATATATGTATATGTATCAAATTTACCTCTGTTGTGCTTAACTTACAGGAAAAAAAAGCCCACAAATTTATATGTGACACTTATGGCAGCTCATATTATTCAGGGAGTTACACTTCTAAAGAATGGCAGATGGGAGCATAAAAGTAACAACTAGTAACGTTTGGCTTCAAAGTTCATAAACAAGCACATAACTCCCCTAGAAGACTGCATGATACAATTTTGGGTTCTTCTCAAGACCTAAGTCATCGACATTGGAAACACTTTTTTGAGTAATTTTATGTTTCTAGGACAACTTGATAAAATATTTAAGATCCATACAGTGGGGAAGACTGAAAACCTTAGATTCCTGACTTCAAGTAAATGGCACTAAAATCAGAAGTGTCACATGATGGTAAATTGTCTTAGCAACAGCATGGTAAAGTGTTAACTCTGCTCTTCTTGATTTGCTTGCCCTGCACTGATGCTCTGCTGTACAGCACTGAATGCATTTGCTCCTGGACTTCCTGAAGCAACATTTCTTATAGATAATGGCATATTTAGGCCCATCTTCATTGCACACTCAAATTTCATTTCATGAATTTGCACTACATTAATAGAATCCACACACTGTGTTAAGAAATACTTCAGTAACTCGTTTTTAAATAACATGACTCATAAGTCTAAGCAGAACAACCCCATATTTATGTAATGTTTCTGGCATATATGTGTGTGTGTGTGTGTGTGTGTGTGTGTGTGTGTGTATGCCATTTGATTTGTTTGTACATAGATACAGATATAGATATCAATATTGATAAATATAGATAAATTGATATATAGATATATATTTCCTGTGGACATCAAGCTTCCAATGCTACAGTGAGGACAGTATACAAAATTGACCAGGTCAATGTAATAAGATTCACAATGTAAATTTTCCACAAACAGGATCCTGAGTATTATGAAAAGTCACAAATATACTAGTCATTAGCCAAGAATAAAGGGCTACTGCTTCTCAAGGTTGAAATTGCAAGGCTGAACTAAGGAAGAGTAGAATGTCTATTATAAAATGACACCAACCTTCTTTTAGCATTCCACAGTGCATGCCATGTTTTCTCTTGTTTAAATCATACTTAATGCATCACTAACTGCTTCAATCACTTTGGGTTTGTTTAAAGAAAAAAGTCTTTTTTACAGTACAGCTAGATACAAGACAGGAAAGAGACTTAAACTACTGTCAGTTCTGATAGCTCCTGCTTACTTTGTGAAAAAACACAATATAGTTTAAAAATTTTCCTTGTATTTTCCTGCCCTCTTTACCTTTATGTCTCCAACTCTATCTCTAATTGCTTTTATTGATTTGATATATATAAAAAACCCGTTGGTATTTTTTGTGTGTATGTGATTTCTGTGATCACCATTTTGTTATGGATAACAAATTATGGTTCATTTCTAAAAGAAACTAATGCTCCCTTTCAAATAAGTCTTTAACTGTCTGTACCTAATTATCTAGAGATGGAACCTTATGAAATTTTCTCCTTCTATGTTAATATTTATATTACTAAAATAACAAATGAGCAAGACTACCACTAAGTCAATAAATGCTATAATATAAGTAATCTGAAAGACAAAAGTCATGATATGATGGTCTTCAATAGATGCCAAGAATAGCTTTTGATGAAATTCAACAAACTTTCATGACAAATGTCCTAGAGAGAGATGATGGAAGGAAACATTCTTCAACACAGTAAAAGACATATATGTTAAATACAGGTCCAATATTATCCTAATTAGAGAAAATCCCAATGCAATCCCATTTAAATAAAGAGTGAAGCTTGACTATTCAGTCTCCCAATGCCTTTCAACTAGTGATTAAATCACTAGCTGCAGCAGAGTCAACAAAAGAAAATGGATACAAATAGAAGTCAACCTAACCATATTTTCAAATGATATATTATATGTAAGAAACTCAAAAATTCTAACAAAAAAGAAAACTCACAGAAAGCATCATCAATTTCAGCAACATTCAAGAATATGAGATCAACTTAGAAAATTGAAAACATTTTATACTCGATACTATATACTGAAGAAGTTTCACAGCCACAATACAATTTCCAATAGACTCAAATGTAGCACAATATCTTGGAATAAATATCACGGGAGAGATGAAAGATAGCTATAATAAGAACCTAATTATTAGTGAAAAAGAGATTAAGGAAAACATTAGAAAATGAAAGGAATCCTATATTCATGCATTAGTAGAATTAAAATTCTGAAACTAACCATCCCTCCAAAGCCATCTACGGATTGCAAGTAATCCCAATCAAAATTCCTTGCAAAGCTAGAAATGGTCAACAACAAAACCATACGAAATATGCAATGACCCTGTAAACACAGAGAAAACCTGAGCAAAAGGCACAACCCTGGAGGAATTCTTAGTTTAGAATTTAACATGTATTCTAGAGACATTGTAATAGAATCAATGTGATACTGACATAAAAATAGAAATGTAAAACAGTTGTATAAAATAGACTACCCAGACAACAGAATACAAAATAGGAATCCTCTGATATTCAGCAAAGAAGCCGAATCCTTAACCACAGTGACTTTTATTTTGTATATTTTGTGAGTTTTCTTTTTTGTTCATTTCATTTCTTTTCTTTTCTTCTTTTCTTTTTTTTTGGAGGGTTCCATGCTCAGGAGTCAACACAAGATTGGATGGTGAGAGTTCTTAGAATCTTTCAGAAATGCAATTCAACAGCTGCCGATATCATATACATCCAACCTGATTCAAGTTAAAGAAAACCTCACTGCAACTCCTTCTGGAGAATGTCAGAGTTGATCCTAGGTGTGTTACATTATTTCCCTGATTACTTTTCTTTGTATTAACTCCTACCTTTAAGAACCATGTTTAAAAATGCGTTTTAATAAAATCTCCGGGGCTATGTGCTTCATGACAGAATAATTTTCTGTCGGGAATCCCAAACTCTATTATGACTAAATTGAACTTAGTAAGGGAAAAGGCCTGTCTTCTTTCTCTTGATGGGGATACAATGGCTCTGTCCTACTATGACTCTTGCTAATAACAAAGTAACTCTGGAAGAGGCAATGTTGAGAGAATAAAGTATGGTGCTATCCTAATAGAGGTTGACAATTTAAGAAATGCAGGGATGGAAATGGAGAAGAAGCTGAGGAAAAGAAGGTCTAACAACAGGCTCAAAGTGGGATCCAGCTCAAGGTGAGGCCCCAAGACTGGACACCATTACAGATGTTATGGGATATTCACAAAAAGTGATCTATCATGACTGCCCTCCAAAAGAACAAACAAGCAGCTGGAAGAGTCAGATGCAGATATGTGCACCCAACCAATGAACAGAAGCTGCTGTCCACTGTGTTTGAATTAGGGAAATGTTGTTGTAAAAAATATAAAAAATAAAAAAAGTATGGGTATCTTTTATCCCACTAAGTCCGCACCACAGTGCCTCAAGATGTCTGCTAGATATCTTGGCAGAAACACATCCCAACTCCACGGCGGCCCTGTGTCTCCATCCATGGCACACTTTGCTACATTCAAATGGTTACATAAAAGAACACACAACACAATAATCTTAGATTCAATTGATAAGATATAATTGCCCACACAAACATACAAAGCCCAGCACCATCCATCCCTTAAAAACATGAATAACCTGTAAATACACAGAGCAGAATCTTAATGTCAACCTCCATTGTCCTGCCAAGGCTTCTCTCCTTCTCCCCGTCTCCTCCTTTCCATTCCAGTCTCCTCCTCTTCCTTCACACCTCTCTCCCACCCATTCTTCCTTCTCCTCCAATGACAGGCCTCCTTCTATCCTGCACCTGCCCCTCACCTGTATTTTACAAACTAAATGGGGAGGAGGTTCTGGTGAAGTCACCTGATTCCTGAGAAGTGACTAGGCAATTGTCCTTGGGGCAGTGGAATTAGCATCAGAATACAGATAACTCCAGGGCAAACCACAACAGGGAAAAGCTGGAGGAAGTTAAGGAGGAGGGTAACCCTATAGGAGGACCAGCAGTCTCACTTAACCTGGACCCCTGAGATATTTCAGACAGTGGATCACCAAACAGGAAACATACACCAGTTGAGATGAGGTATCCCACATATATACAGCAGAGGACTCCCAGGTCTGGGTTCAGTCAGAGAAGATGCACCTAACTTTCCTCTCATGGGGAGGCCCCAGAGAGTTTAGAAGTTGGTGGGATAGTTGGGTGGGGACATCCTTATGGAGAAACTGGGGTATGGGATGTGGAATTGTTGGGGAGGTGGACCGGGAAGTAATAAAATCTGGAGTATAAAAATAAATAAATGAATAAATAAATAGATAAATAAATAAAAGATTGTTCCCTCCCACCGCACAATTTCTTAAAGGAAATCAAGAGGCTGCTGGAGTATGGCAGTTCCAGAGTGATGGTTTTTAAATACAATGACATATACATGTACAAACACATAAACATACATATACACAACATATACATAGACATACACATCATATACATAACACACACACACACACACACACTCATATACATGATGCTAAGAGTAAAACGGGATCTATTTTTCTCTTAGTTTTCTGTTACTTCTCTAGTTGTAATGCAATTCTGTTGCCTTGATATTCTGTATTCTCATTCTGCTTTCTAGATTGTGTTTCCATAGCAGTCTCCTTACATGTGTAAAAAAGAACATCTAGGAACCAAATACACACTGCCAGTAAATTTTAAAGAAAATCATTTAGGCATTGTCCTTACAAACAGATAAACCTTGGAAATGCCATACAGTCTGCACCTGTTAATTTCTTGCATGTGCAATTATCTGTCATAAATTTCAGACTCCATTGATCTCACATTCTTGCAATATTAACCAACATACATTTTCTAATTTATTTATTTTGACAAATGCATTTTATTCTAAAATGTTTTTTAAATATAAAATATGCTAACAAATCTGCCTTCTTTCTCTCTCTATAAGAACAGAATTCTGACTTGCTTGTACTTTTAAATATATAAATATATCCAATCAGTCCATGTTTTGTAATGTATGTTGGAAAAGTGATAACCTTCCTCAAATTTAATTATTTAATAATTTACATGCCTTTTGGCTGAGACCAAATGTAAACTTAATTATTCATTTATTTTTAACGTGTAGGTTCATTATATCTTTTGGTGTTTGATTGACAAATGAGCAAAGAATACCAACAAAGTTCAAGATAGGAAAGACTCATAGAAGTGATATTTTCCAGGGAAAATAGTAGTTTATACTATATTATAGTAACTGACTATGAGATAAAGGGTCATGCTTGTATTGTTTAAGTAGCAATAAATGGATCATCGCACGTATAGAGAAAATATTTTATAAAAAGTATTCAGTTGGTGAATAAGTTAACCACTAATAAATGCCTATGCTAATGCCAACATTATGAATTCTGAGGCTTCCTGAAGAATTCTTCTATTCAGATTAATTAATTAGGAGTATGGTCTTCATCCTGGTCTGCACAAACTATAAAATAAGAATTTAATATATTTCTTCATTATTGTTTGCATGCTGCTGGGTGTTGAGAAACAAAGTTGATACGGCTTTGTATGTTGTGAGACAGAGTAAGGGCTTGAAATCTATAGGTGTCTTCACTATTTTTATTGAGAAAGGAAGGAACACCAAAGAGCTTAGAGCTACCTTCTATAACCTGCATCAGAATTAAGTTACTAGTAACATTTTGTTTCAATAATAATACTTATAATACTTTGGCTTTCATATCTTTAATGAACCTAATTCAGTATCCCTTCTTTAATACTGTTTAAAGTATTTCTGGTGTTAAATTCTTAGTGCTTAAGAGTACCTGTTGTACTTGCATAGTACCTGGGATCTCATATCAACAGTTGTAAAAATGGCTGACAATTGACTGTTGCTCCAGTTCTAGGGGATTTGATACCTTTTTCTGGCTTCTGACGGAATAACACACCCAGGAAAAATGACAACATTCAAAAGAACAATTGAAAAATTCTGAGATTGAATTTCATATTATAACTCAAGACATAGTAGAACTCATGTATCTTCTCACATAGCTTAAGGTCTTAACATTCTGTAAATCAGGATAATAGAAAGTTGTAATCTTTTTCTTTTTTCCTAAATGACTTGAAGCTGGTATTGTGATACATGATGTCAAAATACTTGTTTTGTTCTGCCATGGTATGGTAGGTATTAATTATGCCTAATTCCTCAGGCTAGGACTTAGAATTTCTTCAAGATTAGATGGAAACATAAAATATTACAGCCACAGTCTTTGATGCATTGGTTCAAGAGGCAATGTAGTATCACATTTATTATTTATTTTGTTAAGCTGTATAGGCCAAGGACTTCACAGTTAAACACAGAAAGGAACATAATTTGAGCTACGCTGCTTAAGTTTACATTGGGACACTGCATCACAAGTATCCAAATCCAAACTTGAATTGATTCCAGTATATCCATTCTTCATAGACTCTGGAGCAGTGGTACTTAAACTGTGAGCCGAAGTCACAAAAATATTTCCAGAAATATTTCCAGTGGTATTAATAACACTAAAATCACAGTTATAAGATGGCAAAGAAAATAATTTTGTGGTTGGGGGATGTGTTTCAACACAACTGTATTAAAGGACCTCAGCATTAGCAAAGTTGAGAACCAGTGCCCTGGAGAAATAGACACTAAGATGTTTTAGGATTGATATAGTTACCAAGATAAAAGCTGCATGTCAAAACTTACCAATTTAAAAACAATTTTTGCTTGTTTTTGTTATTATTTTCCTTCTGTTTTGCTTTAGCTTTAAGGGGAGGGGTTAAAGAAAAAGGACATGATTAAGAAGGAACATGAAGAAGTGTGGGTAGGGAAATCTGAATATCAAGAAGGAATTGAGCGAAAGGGAAAAATATGATAAAATATATTGTTTGAAAATTTTTCAGTCCTTGCACGGGTGGACACGCTAATGTGAAGAAACCTCTACACAGAAATGGTAAGAGCTGCCAGAACTCCGAACCGTTTGTCTAATTGAGGGGAAGACAAATGATAAATCAAAGAATGAATTGGCAGAATGGGTAAGGATAAGACATGTCCAACTCTCATGGGAATAGACAGGAAAGAAAGGCTATTTTTCCAGAACAAGAAATTGGAGATGATTTGATTTTGGATCCTGCAAGAAGAAAGCAGTTTTACCAGATGGTTTTTACAGAAACAGATGGCAGTTGAGACAGAATGAGACAGGAATGCAAAGGAGCAAGAAGATTAGAATAGGTTGCCAGGGTTACTTGGAGGCTGTAGAGAGCAAAACAGTCAGAAGCCAAGAGAAATCAGTTTGAATCAGTCAGTTTGGAGAATTTGGGTTAGAATAGCTGAGTTGAACTAGCAAGCCAGAGAGAAGGAGGCAGAGTTTATTCAATAATAAACGTGTGAGATGAAAATTACATCTAGCAAATAAAAGTTAGATTTACAAAAACAAAACAAAACAAAACAAATAACGTAGGTAAATAATATATAATATGCATGTATTTAATAAAGTAATAAAATATTCATCTACTACTATTTAAATTCTGTTTTTTTTCAGTATTTCCATACATTTTCTATTTAGGAAGTATTTGTTATAGAACGTACTCATTGTATTTATTCATCTTAGCTTTTAATGGGGGCAATTCTGTAGCCTTGTATATTGAAAATTTAATGCTGTAAGAATTGTACTATTTAATTATAAATATATTTACGAGTCAAGAATATTAGTGGTTTCTTTCAATATAGCTTAGCTTCATTTTTGACTTAGCTGTTTGAATTAACATTCTTTACAAAAGAGGACATTACAAGGTTGTAAGAAACAATAGTTATGGATCACTTCAAGAAAATAGGGTTTTCCAAACACTGGAAGCATGAGATTATATGTTAGTGACAAAATGCATAAAACAAAATGTACAAGCCACAGGCAGACAAAATCTCAATATAGAGAAGTGAGGCAGAACATAGGTAAACACACCACAAACTTAGTTACGATTGCTGATAACTACTGGGACAGAGAGTCAGAGTTTCTTTTTCTTGCTGCCCTTATTCTTTCTTGTTCTTGTTTTTTATTTTTATATTATGATCTAGTGCAGGCTGACTACTCAGCAGATCATGCCCCAATTCTAAAACTCGCTGAGCAATATGAATAGGATTCAGTGGGGAAATACATATTTCATATTGAGTGGGAAGGAATAGGAGGGTTGACAGGAGAATAAAATAAAAGTCAAGAAGGTAAGTATGTTTAACATATATTATTAAAAAACTCAAATACTCAACACACATTAATTAATGAAAATAATTTTTATAATTGTTTATTCTGTTCAATTTATCATATAATGAAAATAAAGCACTTATTATGAAGAAAGATAGGATCATGGACACTCTGTGGTTTTATGCTTATGGAAACAAAAGTGAATACAATGTCATTTCCTTTGAGAACTGCCATGCCAAAAAACAAAATTTCATTATTATAACAAAACTGTTATATTGTCCATCATGAGGAACAAGTAGGCTAGTGGCAGAACTGATGAGTATTTCATCATAGTCGTGACTAGCTTTGTAAGGACCTTCAGAAGTTATAAAAAAAGATCAACAAGAAAGCTGTAGGAAGAGCAACAATCACCAATATTCATAAGATCACATATTCACACATATATTTAAATACTTATTTATTTATTATATATAAGTACATTGTAGCTGTCTCCAGATACAGCAGAAGAGGGCACCAGATCACATTACAGATGGTTGTGAGCCACCATGTGGTTGCTGGGATTTGAACTCAGGACCTCTGGAAGAGCAGGCAATGCTCTTAACCACTGAGCTATCTCTCCAGCCCCAGATATATTT
Organism: Rattus norvegicus; assembly: GCF_021556685.1. Taxonomy (NCBI): domain Eukaryota; kingdom Metazoa; phylum Chordata; class Mammalia; order Rodentia; family Muridae; genus Rattus; species Rattus norvegicus. Next base: position 46,466,264 of record NC_141542.1, on the reverse strand, counting down.
AAATGAAAGAATTATGCAACCAGAAATTAATAATTTTATTATTTCTGCAAAGCATTTCTGCTTTGGGAGTTCAGTAGCAAATCATTTAATGAGTCCACTATATTTGCTAATATAGGTAAAATACAGTACCTCTTTCTCATTCAAACTGTATTATAAAGATGAAGATGTTTTAATCTTAAATCTGTGAGTGCCATTCCAAGAGTGTAGCATGATTTTTTTGTCTCATTAATAACACTTATACCGTCCTCACTGTGATTCACAATGTGATTTTGAACTGTGAAAATCTTGCTCCAATATGGCCATCAGGGATCCAGTACTCTGAGTTTCAAAAGGTAATAAATCCCCATCTCAAACACTGCCATCCACAACACATGTTGGTTTTATTGTGCACCAAGACAAACTCCACTGCACAGCTTTAGATATTCTTGGTGATAATTCTACAATCCTTTTATCTACAATATGCTGGGTCTTCATAATATCCTGCTTATACCTTCACCAATAACCTATCCAGTCATCTAAGAAACCTAAATGTCAGCTTCTTTCTATAGCACCATCACATCTTTAAAACCAGTGCTACATAAGAAATCCTTAACATTACCAAATTCCTTTTCTCTGGGTGATGCAGGCTTAGAACGTCTCGCCTGCTGATATTGTGGGCAAACTCTGATAAAATAGTTCCATAAGATTTTAGTTCACTGATGCTACTCTTTCAAATTTTATCTGATCATTTAGCTCTAGCTGACCAGAAATGACATATTCTCATTTTATTTATTTTTATATTCTTTTAGAATTATATACATTATAGTTTCATCATATTCTTCCCCATATCATAAAACTGCCACTATCCTTCTTTCTCCACCCCTAGACAGGAAGGTATTTAAAGATTCTTTATACAGATGATCACATAAAAGACCCTAGTATAGAGTTTGCTTCCCTCTGAAATCTGAAAAGAGAACAAGAGATTTATCATCTTATACTGCTTATAGCACTGTCTTCAATATTCCACAGCAGCCCAATAAGATCTTAGCACTGAACATATTTTCTAACCTAAAGTTCCAAAACTTCTCATTAACTCTCCACTACAGGAAAATGTCAGTTTCAGCAATGCCCTTCCTCTCATATAAATTTGTATCCTGGGTAGGTTTATATTTCAGTGACAAAGAAAAACAACCCAAATCAACTTGAGGATCAGTGTGTTTATTTGTCTTAAACTTTATAGTCCAGAGTGAAGTCAGGATAGTAATCCAAATGAGGGATCTGAGGTAGGAGCTGAAGCAGAGATACAAAAAAGTGCATATTGGTTCGTTCTTCTGGTCTTGCTCAGTTTGCTTTGTTAGACATCTCATGAATGTACCTAGGAATGCTAGGAATAGTACCACTCGAAATTGTAGGAAGCCTGTCACATCGATAATTAACCAAGGTTAGACCCAAAGGCTTCTGAAGTGGCCAATCTCATATGGACATTTTCTCAGTTGAGACTACCTCTTTCTCAAAAGATTCTGTTACCAGCATGAATAAAACATAACCAATATAATATTCATCAGTGGAAAATTGGATAATAAAAATGAAAAATATTTAATCACGAAAATACTATTCAACGTTCCTCGTTGCTGCCGCCGCAGAGAGCTCGTGGGGAGCACCCCGCCAGCAAACTTGAGCCTTGGGACCACAGGTAAGACCAACTTTTCTGCTGCAAGAGACCTGCCTGGTGAACTCGGGACACACAGAGGTAGAATTCCTCTAGGACCCGGCAATCCCTGTGTTTACCAGGAGTCCCACACCCCCGGATCCCAGCCCGCAGCAGCTTTCTGCTCCCAGACCCTGTGGGAGAGAGACCTCACCACCAAGTCAGGTGGGCACTCCTGAGGCTGCAGAGCGGAAGAGACCACCAACACTGCCCACCCCTGCCCACATCATTGGCAAAAGGGGAAACTGTATAAGGCCTCTGGGTTCCCGTGGGGGAGGGCACAGGAGCGGCAGGACCCCCGCGCCTGAGACACCTCCGGAACCTGAAGGAACAGACCAGATAAACAGTTCTCTGCACCCAAATCCCGTGGGAGGGAGAGCTAAAGCTTCAGAGAGGCAGACACGCCTGGGAAACCAGAAGAGACTGCACCCAGCACACATCTCTGAGGCCAGAGGAAAACACCAAACACCATCTGGAACCCTGGTGCACTGAAGCTCCCGGAAACGGCGGCGCAGATCTTCCTGGTGGCTGCAGCTGCAGAGAGCTCGTGGGCAGCACCCCACGAGCAAACTTGAGCCTCAGGACCACAGGTAAGACCAACTTTTCTGCTGCAAGTGACCTGGCTGGTGAACTCAAGACACAGGCCCACAGGAACAACTGAAGACCTGTAGAGAGGAAAAACTACACGCCCGAAAGCAGAACACTCTGTCCCCATAACAGGCTGAAAGAAAACAGGAAAACAGGTCTACAGCACTCCTGACACACAGGCTTATAGGACAGTCTAGCCACTGTCAGAAATAGCAGAACAAAGTAACACTAGAGATAATCTGATGGCGAGAGGCAAGCGCAGGAACCCAAGCAACAGAAACCAAGACTACATGGCAACATTGGAGCCCAATTCTCCCATCAAAACAAACATGGAATATCCAAACACACCAGAAAAGAAAGATCTAGTTTCAAAATCATATTTGATCATGATGCTGGAGGACTTCAAGAAAGACGTGAAGAACTCCCTTAGAGAACAAGTAGAAGCCTACAGAGAGGAATCGCAAAAATCCCTGAAAGAATTCCAGGAAAACACAGTCAAACAGTTGAAGGAATTACAAATGGAAATAGAAGCAATCAAGAAAGAACACATGGAAACAACCCTGGATATAGAAAACCAAAAGAAGAGACAAGGAGCTGTAGATACAAGCTTCACCAACAGAATACAAGAGGTGGAAGAGAGAATCTCAGGAGCAGAAGATTCCATAGAAATCATTGACTCAACTGTCAAAGATAATGTAAAGCAGAAAAAGCTACTGGTCCAAAACATACAGGAAATCCAGGACTCAATGAGAAGATCAAACCAAAGGATAATAGGTATAGAAGAGAGTGAAGACTCCCAGCTCAAAGGACCAGTAAATATCTTCAACAAAATCATAGAAGAAAACTTCCCTAACCTAAAAAAAGACATAGGCATACAAGAAGCCTACAGAACTCCAAATAGATTGGACCAGAAAAGATACAACTCCCGTCACATAATAGTCAAAACAACAAACGCACAAAATAAAGAAAGAATATTAAAAGCAGTAAGGGAAAAAGGTCAAGTAACATATAAAGGCAGACCTATCAGAATCACACCAGACTTTTCGCCAGAAACTATGAAGGCCAGAAGATCCTGGACTGATGTCATACAGACCCTAAGAGAACACAAATGCCAGCCCAGGTTACTGTATCCTGCAAAACTCTCAATTAACATAGATGGAGAAACCAAGATATTCCATGACAAAACCAAATTTACACAATATCTTTCTACAAATCCAGCACTACAAAGGATAATAAATGGTAAAGCCCAACATAAGGAGGCAAGCTATACCCTAGATGAAGCAAGAAACTAATTGTCTTGGCAACAAAACAAAGAGAAGAAAAGCACAAAAACATAACCTCACATCCAAATATGAATATAACAGGAAGCAATAAAAACTATTCCTTAATATCTCTCAACATCAATGGCCTCAACTCCCCAATAAAAAGACATAGATTAACAAACTGGATACACAACGAGGACCCTGCATTCTGCTGCCTACAGGAAACACACCTCAGAATCAAAGACAGACACTACCTCAGAGTGAAAGGCTGGAAAACAACTTTCCAAGCAAATGGTCGGAAGAAGCAAGCTGGAGTAGCCATTCTAATATCAAATAAAATCAATTTTCAACTAAAAGTCATCAAAAAAGATAAGGAAGGACACTTCATATTCACCAAAGGAAAAATCCACCAAGATGAACTTTCAATCCTAAATACCTATGCCCCAAGTACAAGGGCACCTACATACCTAAAAGACACCTTACTAAAGCTCAAAACACACATTGCCCCTCACACAATAATAGTAGGAGATTTCAACAGCCCACTCTCATCAATGGACAGATCATGGAAACAGAAATTAAACAGAGACGTAGACAGACTAAGAGAAGTCCTGAGCCAAATGGACTTAACAGATATTTATAGAACATTCTATCCTAAAGCAAAAGGGTATACCTTCTTCTCAGCTCCTCATGGTACTTTCTCCAAAATTGACCATATAATTGGTCAAAAAACGGGCCTCAACGGGTACAGAAAGATAGAAATAATCCCATGCGTGCTATCGGACCACCACGGCCTAAAACTGGTCTTCAATAACAATAAGGGAAGAATGCCCACATATACGTGGAAATTGAACAATGCTCTATTCAATTATAACCTGGTCAAGGAAGAAATAAAGAAAGAAATTAAAAACTTTTTAGAATTTAATGAAAATGAAGGTACAACATACCCAAACTTATGGGACACAATGAAAGCTGTGCTAAGAGGAAAATTCATAGCGCTGAGTTCCTGCAGAAAGAAACAGGAAAGAGCATATCTCAGCAGCTCGACAGCACACTTAAAAGCTCTAGAACAAAAAGAAGCAAATACACCCAGGAAGAGTAGAAGGTAGGAAATAATCAAACTCAGAGCTGGAATCAACCAAGTAGAAACAAAAAGGACCATAGAAAGAATCAACAGAACCAAAAGTTGGTTCTTTGAGAAAATCAACAAGATAGATAAACCCTTAGCCAGACTAACGAGAGGACACAGAGAGTGTGTCCAAATTAACAAAATCAGAAATGAAAAGGGAGACATAACTACAGATTCAGAGGAAATTCAAAAAATCATCAGCTCTTACTATAAAAGCCTATATTCAACAAAACTTGAAAACCTGAAGGAAATGGACAATTTCCTAGACAGATACCAGGTATCGAAGTTAAATCAGGAACAGATAAACCAGTTAAACAACCCAATAACTCCTAAGGAAATAGAAACAGTCATTAATGGTCTCCCAACCAAAAACAGCACAGGTCCAGATGGGTTTAGTGCAGAATTCTATCAGACCTTCAAAGACCTCATACCAATATTATCCAAACTATTCCACAAAATTGAAACAGATGGAGCGCAACCGAATTCCTCTATGAAGCCACAATTACTCTTATACCTAAACCACACAAAGACCCAACAAAGAAAGAGAACTTCAGACCAATTTCCCTTATGAATATCGACGCAAAAATACTCAATAAAATTCTGGCAAACCGAATCCAAGAGCACATCAAAACAATCATACACCATGATCAAGTAGGCTTCATTCTAGGCATGCAGGGATGGTTTAATATACCGAAAACCATCAACGTGATCCATTATATAAACAAACAGAAAGACCAAAACCACATGATCATTTCATTAGATGCTGAGAAAGCATTTGACGAAATTCAACACCCCTTCATGATAAAAGTCCTGGAAAGAATAGGAATTCAAGGCCCATACCTAAACATAGTAAAAGCCATATACAGCAAACCAGTTGCTAACATTAAACTAAATGGAGAGAAATTTGAAGCAATCCCACTAAAATCAGGGACTAGACAAGGCTGCCCACTCTCTCCCTACTTATTCAATATAGTTTTGAAGTTCTAGCCAGAGCAATCAGACAACAAAAGGAGATCAAGGGGATACAGATCGGAAAAGAAGAAGTCAAAATATCACTATTTGCAGATGATATGATAGTATATTTAAGTGATCCCAAAAGTTCCACCAGAGAACTACTAAAGCTGATAAACAACTTCAGCAAAGTGGCTGGGTATAAAATTAACTCAAATAAATCAGTAGCCTTCCTCTACACAAAAGAGAAACAAGCCGAGAAAGAAATAAGGGAAATGACACCCTTCATAATAGACCCAAATAATATAAAGTACCTCGGTGTGACTTTAACAAAGCAAGTAAAAGATCTTGAAGGGGCTCGAGACCCCATACGTACAACAATGCCAAGCAACCAGAGCTTCCACGGACTAAGACACTACCTAAAGACTATACATGGACTGACCCTGGACTCTGACCTCATAGGTAGCAATGAATATCCTAGTAAGAGCACCAGTGGAAGGGGAAGCCCGGGGTCCTTCTAAGGCTGAACTCCCAGTGAACTAGACTGGTGGGGTGAGGGCGGCAATGGAGGGAGGGTTGGGAGGGGAACACCCATAAGGAAGGGGAGGGGGAAGGGGGGATGTTTGCCCGGATACCGGGAAAGGGAATAACACTCGAATTGTATATAAGAAATACTCAAGTTAATAAAAAAAATAAAATGTAAAAAAATAAATAAATAAATAAAATGTAAAAAAAAAAAAGACCTGTAAAATAAGAACTTCAAGACTCTGAAGAAAGAAATTGAAGAACACCTCAGAAGATGGAAAGATCTCCCATGCTCATGGATTGGCAGGATTAATATAGCAAAAATGGCCATTTTACCAAAGCGATCTACATATTCATGCAATCCCCATCAAAATACCAATCCAATTCTTCCAAAAGCTAGACCGAACAATCTGCAAATTCATCTGGAATGACAAAAAAACCCAGGATAGCTAAAACTATCCTCAACAATAAAAGGACTTCAGGGGGAATCACTATCCCTGAACTCAAGCAGTATTACAGAGCAATAGTGATAAAAACTGCATGGTATTGGTACAGAGACAGACAGATAGAGTAATGGAATAGAATTGAAGACCCAGAAATGAACCCACACACCTATGGTCACTTGATTTTTGACAAAGGAGCCAAAACCATCCAATGGAAAAAAGACAGCATTTTCAGTAAATGGTGCTGGTTCAACTGGAGGTCAACATGTAAAAGAATGCAGATCGATCCATGATTATCACCCTGTATAAAGCTTAAGTCCAAGTGGATCAAGGACCTCCACATCAAACCAGACACACTCAAACTAATAGAAGAAAAACTAGGAAAGCATCTGGAACACACGGGCACTGGAAAAAATTTCCTGAACAAAACACCAATGGCTTATGCTCTAAGATCAAGAATCGACAAATGGGAACTCATAAATCTGCAAAGCTTCTGTAAGGCAAAGGACACTGTGGCTAGGATAAAACGGCAACCAAGAGATTGGAAAAAGATCTTTACCAATCCTACAACAGATAGAGGCCTTATATCCAAAATATACAAAGAACTCAAGAAGTTAGACCGCAGGGAGACAAATAACCCTATTAAAAAATGGGGTTCAGAGCTAAACAAACAATTCACAGCTGAGGAATGCCGAATGGCTGAGAAACTCCTAAAGAAATGTTCAACATCTTTAGTCATAAGGGAAATGCAAATCAAAACAACCCTGAGATTTCACCTCACGCCATTGAGAATTGCTAAGATCAAAAACTCAGGTGACAGCAAATGCTGGCGAGAATGCGGAGAAAGAGGAACACTCCTCCATTGTTGGTGGGATTGCAGGCTGGTACAATCATTCTGGAAATCAGTCTGGAGGTTCCTCAGAAAATTGGACATTGAACTACCTGAGGATCCAGCTATACCTCTCTTGGGCATATACCCAAAAGATGCCCCAACATATAAAAAAGATACGTGCTCTACTATGTGCATCACAGCCTTATTTTTAATAGCCCGAAGCTGGAAAGAACCCAGATTCCCTTCAACCGAGGAATGGATACAAAAAATGTGGTACATCTACACAATGGAATATTACTCAGCTATCAAAAACAACGAGTTTATGAAATTCGTAGGCAAATGGTTGGAACTGGAAAATATCATCCTGAGTGAGCTAACCCAATCACAGAAAGACATACATGGTATGCACTCATTGATAAGTGGCTATTAGCCAAAATGCTTGAATTACCCTAGATGCCTAGAACAAATGCAACTCAAGACGGATGATCAAAATGTGAATGCTTCACTCCTTCTTTAAAAGGGGAACAAGAATACCCTTGGCAGGGAAAAGAGAGGCAAAGATTAAAACAGAGACTGAAGGAACACCCATTCAGAGCCTGCCCCACATGTGGCCCATACATATACAGTCACCCAATTAGACAAGATGGATGAAGCAAAGAAGTTCAGGCTGACAGGAGCCGGATGTAGATAGCTCCTGAGAGACACAGCCAGAATACAGCAAATACAGTGGCAAATGCCAGCAGCAAACCACTGAACTGAGAATAGGACCTCCGTTGAAGGAATCAGAGAAAGAACTGGAAGAGCTTGAAAGGGCTCGAGACCCCATATGTACAACAATGCCAAGCAACCAGAGCTTCCAGGAACTAAGCCACTACCTAAAAACTATACATGGACTGACCCTGGACTCTGACCTCATAGGTAGCAATGAATATCCTAGTAAGAGCACCAGTGGAAGGGGAAGCCCTGGGTCCTGCTAAGACTGAACCCCCAGTGAACTAGACTGTTGGGAGGAGAGCGGCAATGGGGGGAGGATGGGGAGGGGAGCACCCAGAAGGAAGGGGAGGGAGGAGGGGGATGTTTGCCCGGAAACTGGGAAAGGGAATAACACTCAAAATGTATATAAGAAATACTCAAGTTAATAAAAACAATTCCACAGACGAAAAAAAATAAAAAATACTATTCAACTATTAAAAATGGGATTCACAAGTAAATCAGTGGAGCTGGTGACAATATTCAGATTTAGGGAACTTAGAAGCAGTAAAATAATGTCACATGCTTTTACTCATTAGTGAATGGTATTCTCTATATGAATATTTAATTTGTAAGAGCATATGGGTCTGAAAATGAATGAGAGGCCATATTTGGTCTGGGAAGCTTACATATTTATAGTTATATAAAGCTGTAATATAAAAACTTCATATTTAATGTGTAGAAATGATTTCACTCAAGTAGGCTTGAGAGGGCAGGTTGGTGGAGAAAATAAGGGGAGAACCAAATAACTCTAAAGCCCCTTAAAATTGTATGGAGTCAGGGTTGGGGATTTAGCTCAGCGGTAGAGCATTTGCCTAGCAAGCACAAGGCCCTGGGTTCAGTCCCCAGCTCCGAAAAAAAGAAAAAAAATTGTATGGAGTCTACTGTGGTAGATGTTTCTTTATAGATATATGGACATATGCAGATATTTATATGTTTTTTCTGTAATTGGATAATTATAAACCTACTAGATGTTGAAGGCTAACAAAAGATAAGTCCAGTGGCATTAATAAGTTAATTCTTCAGTGGTGTTGTCTACTGACATTCTGTATAGCATCTAAACATTACAACTTTTTGCCAATGGTATTTATCTGGAACTTGAAAATATGAAATATTCTATTGCTGAAGATAATTACAATTCATATACCAGCTTTCATAGGTCAGGAAGGTGCTCTGCAGAGTACCAGCGGAGAAAAAACATTATGCACTAACTCTGTGAGCTGCAATAATGCTGGATTACAAACTGGAAACATATCCTATAAGTAACAAAGCAATTTCAGTCTTATATTTTAAAATGCGTTTTATTGAAATATTATTATACTATACACCCTTCCCTTTCCTATCTCCATTCTCTCCTTGCTACCTCACCCTGAATCCTTTTCATTCCTCCCCTTTCCCCAGCATACCATATAACCCTCAGGTTGATAACCTCTGTTTTCTTATGTATATAAGTATGTACATTTGTTTGTGTGTGTTTGTGAATGCAGACATATACATATTCTTTTTGTTTGTTTCTGCCTTTAAGGTTTTAAGGCTAACTACTCTGCAATGGACAGCCAGTAAAGGACTTATTTCTGGAGGGGCTTAATTATCTACTTTGAGCCATAAATAGTTGACCATAACACTTTTCCAAGAGGGAAGGGGCCCACCAAACTTTCCCCTTCCCTGGTAACACATATACTGAAATTGCTATTGTCTACATCTTGCTCAAGCTTTCATTCCTAGGGAACCCAGATTCACAATAGACTCCTCCTTATTCTGACTCTTATCACCTTACATCTCCCTCTTCTATGATGTGTCCTTTATCATATATGTAGGGCTATATAGGGTCTGGGCTCCCCATGGCCCATTGATCTCTGCATTGTGTCCTCTTGTGGTTTTCTATGATGTCTACATTTATTATAAACAGAAGCTTCATACATGAGGAATGGTCATTAAACTAAGCAATGAGCACAGAGATAAGACGTAGAAGGGATTATTCTATTCTACAAAGTGGAAGAAGTGGGAGTTTTTTATATTGTCCTTAATATTATTCGTTACAAGAAGCTGGCTAGAGTTCAAGAACCAGGCATGACTTACATTCTGTTGAGGAGATCTCAAGATATAAACCATTTTTTTCTGAATAGGTTTATTTCCTGATCTACATAAGGAAATAAAGCATATCTGGAAGCACTGTTTTTCTAAGAACCTGTTGCTCCTTAGGCTAATTCTTACAGTCTTCGGAGTTCAGTAACCATACAGGCTTAGGCACTTTGGAATTCTTGTTCCAAGGGGTAATTAATCATGGGGATGCTTTATCATTCTGGTTTATAATAGTGGCCATGATACCAGCTTTTCATATTTTATCTGGGGCCATTTTGATAGAATGACATCCACTAAGCATGTGTGATGTCTCAGATAGCATGCTGCTTGCCAAGAAGACATGATGACCCATGTTTGATTTCTAGCTCTCAAGTCACATCTGGACATGGTGGCACATCAGTAATACCATAGTTTTGAGTCACAGACAACTGAATTGCCAGTGCTGAGAATGCTGGCTATTTGATGCTATGTTGCCTCAAATTAGAGTCATCTAAGAAGATAGAACCCAATTGAGCAAGTGACTGACTTGTAGGAAAGTATGTCTTTATTTACTTACTTTTTTGAATTAGGATAGATATTCAAAGGTGCAATTTACTGAGCTGGGAGTTCTGTGTATTCCTGTATAGTAGGCTGAACAAGCAATGTGGAGCAGGCTAGTAAGCTGCACTGACAAATGGCTTCTGCTTCGGTTCCTGCCCTGACTTCCTTAGATTATGAAGTATTTTCTGGAAAGATAAGCTGAAATAAAGCCTTTTCTCCCCCAACTTAGCTTTCTTTACAGTGTTTTGTCACAGCTATTAAACTCCAACCCAGGACACTTGTTGCTCATCCAGTCTAGGCAATTCATGAACTCAGGGTTAAATGAGACACTCTCTATACAAAAGTAGGACAGAGATCAGTTAAAGAAGGTACCCAATGTTGATTTCCGGCCTCCTCTTTCATAAATATATGTACATGCAACCACACATATCCACTTGCATACACATGGAGTAATCAAAAAACTGTGAAGAGTAAAATGATCAATTTCTAGATTTTCCTGAACTGATCCACTAATATAAACAGAGGAATAATCAAAGCATATGACTTCGAGGTTGAATGTTCAAGAATCTACTAGAACAAGTACTGAAGGCATAACAGAGACTAATACCTACAATCAAAGAGAAGCAAAAAAGCAGTAACTGTGTGCTACCAGCTAAGCTCTGGAAAGTTTCCATAAACTCCATCCCACCCCTGGCTTATACACCAAATAGAGAAAGTCATAAGAGTCTCAAACCAGTTACATCAAAGGCCCTAGTATTAGCTTGTTTATTTCAAATATGTGAAGGCCAACAGCCAAATGTTAGCACACTTGAAATCTTTCCCCGTTTCCGTCATTGTAGGACGTTGAGGTAAAGCCATCCTTACATGTTACTGGTGGGAATGTAAACTTCTTTCCCTTTGCACTACAGTATGGTGATGCATTGTAAAAGCAAAAAATAGAACCACCACAAAGAGCTGTTCTTTGTATATGTTGAAAGGAATCAGATAGACTACTGTAAAATGAGTGACACTTACATATTAATGTTTATCATGACCCTATTCAAAGGGACTAAATTACCCAGGTAGGGTCATTTCCACACATAAAGAAAATGTGTCAAATATACACAAGGGAGTGTTTTTACTTACAATTTCAAAATAATAGTAATGCAATAAACAAAACACACAAACACAACATGGCCCTGACTAGAACCTGTTTAGAACTGGAGATAGAGCCAAGTGAAATAAGCTAGATTTATGCTGCTTAGCATAGATCCTCCTAGCCCAAAACATTTTCCCTTCAGGGAGGCTAGGTAATCAATAAGTTACACAACTCAAAAACATCTTTATGAAATCCCTGAACCTGATCGGATTAACTAGGACTTTCCTTCCCAAATTAGCAATAAAGACTACTGAGAGCCACTCTTGGGTAAGACAAACAGTAAAGGAGACTCTGAGTACAGATAGGCTGCCCGGGAGAGGTTTGTGACAACTGAATCACTTAGAAGGGACACTATCCAACCTCTTGAGCTCCCTCAGGTGGTGCATTGTACTTGAGGTTTTGTAACCTGTCAACCATACCTGGGTGGGTTTTGCTAAATCAGCTGTTTCTGAGTCATTCCTGCTTCTGTATTTAACTCCTCACTCATGGCACACTTAAGTAACGCCAGTAAGTTCGTTAATGAGGTCTATGAGCTCACCAAGTTGGACCTTGGCGGTATCCATGCGTCCACTTATATGAACTAAGTAGATGTGTGTGTTGGGTCTCTCAATATAAATTCTCTTTTTACACAATCACTTACGAAACCCATTTTTGACGACTTTGCAGTCTCTCAAAGGTCTGATACATTTATTTAAAAAAAAGACCTAAAGGTAGAAAGTGGGCTATTCCAGAGAAAGAAGGGAATGAGGGACTGGAAAACGATTTGCAAAAGACAATAAGAAATGTGGAGCTCTATATGATCATATAGATCACATATATATGCACATAAAAATACCACATTAAGATCAGTATAAAATTAATATGTACTAATTAAAAGTTAATAAAACCTACAAAATGTACATGATAATAAAGAGTCTGGATATGTGGTTGTATTAGTGAGTGTTATCCATATAAATAAGAGTAATACAATATTTATACACATATTTTCATTCAGAGCATTAGACCAATGGAGGCTTAAAATTCCCAAGAACACACTGAAGACACAAGAAAGAAATTGTCTCAGTCTGAATTTTAGGGGTTATGAAATAATAGAACTGGTGCACTGATGATAATACAAAACAAAACAAAACAAAACTGCCTTTTCAGTTCAAGTGCAAGGATAGGGAAAAAATCTAGTCTCCATGTCTTCTAAAAGCATTTAGGCAGAGTACATTATTTATTTTTCACAGGACATCAGTTTTTAGTGATGATACATGATAAATGTTTTCATTAAAAATGTTTTTAAAATAGTCTGGTTGTTCATGGTGTCCTCAAGTTGAAGAATAAAAGGCAAATCCCAGCTGGTGTTGGTTTTCTAGTCTCTGCTACCATAGGACAGGATGTCAATGGACAATAAATGTAGAATTAACTAAGATTATTTTAAAAACCATAAAAAGATTGCTATGTCATGATGCATTCCAGGTGGGATGCTTGGAATGCACCAGTATATTTAAGTTGATAAATAGTAGAAGCATCAAGTAACATAATTTAGAAGCTAAAAAAAGATATTGTTACTAGCAGTGGATGATTTAATATTATGGGACTATAGATACCAATATAAGCATAATGATAAGAACCAGTCCTTGTACAAAAGCATAGTTAAAGAGAAAAGACAAGTGTGATGATTTGCATATTCTCGGGCAGGGGAGTGGGACTATTTGGAGGTGTGGCCCTGTTGGAGTAGGTGGGTCACTGTGGGTGTAGGTTAAAAGTGTCTCATGCCTGGAAGCCAGTCTTCTACCAGCAGCCTTCAGATGAAGATATAGAACTTTCAGATCTGTCTACACCATGCCTGCCTGGTCTCTGACATGCTCCTGCCTTGGTGATAATGGACTGAGCCTCTGAACCTGTAATTAGCCCTAATTAAATGTTGTCTTTTACAGGACTTGCCTTGATCCTAGTGTCTGTTCACAGAAGACCCTATCTAAGAGAACGAGGAACTGAGAGATTTTAATATCTAGAGGGTACATAAGAAAACAACATGAAATAATGTCTAGCAAGAATCGTGAGTGATTCTTTGTAGGACCTTGCAGAGTAAAGTATAATCACAAACAAGTTAAAGACCCATCTTCAAAAGTTAGATGCTATCAAGACCAAATGGATGAGGAAGATGAGATTCTTGACGCATGAGCATTAACAATTATAGATTCTACTATCAAATTACTCTTGAGGACAGTTCTGTTTTTTCTTTTTAATAGTTGTTTGAATATACTCCAGGCAAATATGCTTGTCATACCTACAAATTCTGTCTTTAGTTGTACAGTGAACTAGATATTTGGATTCTATATAAAAATAGAAATTAAACACACAATAACTTCAAATTCTTGCTAATATCATGAAAGTCATAAGTAAGTATGAAAGTCATTTAAAGAAGACTGGAAAAAACCCCAGAGTGCACAAAAACTACACAAAAATCTCTAGAAAAGTGTGCCAAAATGTACACAAAAATAATGTTGTCAGGTTGCTAAATGCTCGTGAAATATGGCAATTTCAGTTTAATGTGCTCAAAAATGAAAAATCAAGTATTTTTCCTGAAAATGACAACTTAATTCTTAAACTGATATGAAAGAAAACTAATGACTAAGAGCTGAGATAAAATTTTAAAATTGGATATATATGAATTGATTTTCATCACCTTATATAAAAATGTGGGTGGACCAGTGACAATGATAATAAAAGTTAAGTAGGTACATGTAAATTACCATGAACACAGGGTAGCCCATTTTCAAGAATCTGCCAATGTTTCTGTCTGATTATAGTGATCACACTTCTTTCTCTCAGGGACTATACAGCAAACTTGAAGAGTAGTTGCCAAAAGATGAATAACATGGTGTGTGGTGTGTAAAGGACTTGGACTCCATCTGTCATATGATTCCCAATGTAAACATGCTTACTGTTGGCTAAGAAATTAAACATTCATTTGAAATGAAAGTTCAGGAGTTAAAAAATAGACATTGTGAGCTAATAAATGCTAGGATGGGACCGGGAAGATTGATGTTGGGAAAGATATTCAGATCTGCTAAGGATGAGAACATGCTTGAATATTCATGGTGAGCCACCAGAGCCTGAGAGCTAAAGGAACGGTGGATGAATAATGCAGGAATCAAGGGCCATGAAAACGTGGGCTGGGATTGGTTGTTGCTAAGGGCAGGAACCCTGCAGAAAATGAGGATGCTCATAGATTTTCAACTATGAATTCAGCAAAGCAAATGATAACCGGGTGGGCTTCCCGCCTCGGAGTCTGAATCACATCCCATGCTTTGGCTCCTACTGGCTGATTGAAGTTGAGAAATTCACTTGTGGTTTTCAGTGTTCCAATATCTTCATTAATTTAATGGTAATAAAAAAAACCCAACAAAACCAAAAAACAGAATCCAATTTAAAGGGTTGTTAAAAAGAGTAATAAAATGTACTTCAACAGTTGTTGGCAATTATTACAACCCCCTTTTCCCTGAGAAATATGTTGCAGGTTTAAATAATGGGAAGAGGCAAACATTTTACAGAGGCAACGAAGAAAGTGGTTGAGAACAAGAATAATAACGAGGCATTATTTGCTAATAGGATAGCTCCAAGTCTCTGGTAGAATTTGGCAATGTAATTGTGTAGCTTAACAAATTAAACAGAATTCTTCTATACCTATACAAATAAGAAAAGATGATTTACAATTAACCATTATGTATTCTTATTTAGTATTTTTTTCTAATCACAGTTGTGAAGTACTTTACAACCCTTTCCTCATTTAATCTTCAAAACAAAGTGTGTTACAGAAACTACATTTGTGGGTCACGG
Organism: Rattus norvegicus; assembly: GCF_021556685.1. Taxonomy (NCBI): domain Eukaryota; kingdom Metazoa; phylum Chordata; class Mammalia; order Rodentia; family Muridae; genus Rattus; species Rattus norvegicus. The sequence continues at coordinate 46,450,512 of NC_141542.1, read as the reverse complement.
GGACCTCAACAAAGCATTCCCTCACATCCAGTTAACAGCAGCACCCACAGCCATTCTTTCAAAGATGTTATGTCATTGTTTTGTTACAAACCCATTCATGACCTTTCCTAACATTCAAAATCACACAACTTAATAAGTTTCACAAGATCCTACACGATCTGGCATCTTGCTAAAATTCTGACCTCACACTATTCTGCTTTCTTTCAATGTTCCATCCACACTAGTCTTGATGTTGCAGAAACATCCAGAAAGTATGGGGCAGGGAAATCAGGCTTCTTTTAAACTTGTCAAAGTTAGTATCATGTAAGGAATGCTTGAACTAACTGGAATAAACTAAGTAAGAAAGAGAAACAGAACACTTCTTGAAATAATAAATATATCTTAAGTTAATTATTTTTGTCATATTTAAGTATTCCATTGCTTTTTTTGTACTGTAAAATTATGCTTCACTTACAAGAACATCATGGGTCATGCTGATCCCGTTTCTGTAATTGGGAACTTTATTACTTCTCCCTTTTTGCAGCTGGAAGCACAAAAATATGAAGGCAGGTGCAGTCCTGATGACAGTCAACATTTTCCAAAATTATTTGACCTCAAAACTCATGTTTTGGGAACAATGGTTCCCTGAAATTTTTGGGGAAAGGAGCAAGGAATATATTTCTTCCATTTTTTTAAAAATCTGATACAGAATTATGGTATTTCATAAGCTAAGAATATAATGTAATCATTCAAACTCCTAAGTAAATTGTAAGAGAAGAATTCATTAGCTTAGCAATTTCAACATAATAATAGATCATTTGAGTATTTATTATTCATATTTTTAATATGATGTAATTTGTACATCATTAACTTTTAGGTAGACTTTTATTTGGGAAATTTAATTATATTCATGGTAGAGAATAACCTAAAAGAGCATTGTGACATTGAAGTTATGGGGAGTAATTCATTAATATTAGGTGACTGGGGAGGGGTCTGTGTTCATCAGGATCAGACCTCATTTGGAGCATTTGTTTTAGTACTAAACTATTTCCATAGCTTAAAAGACAATGAACTATTATAAGACAAACAGAGCTACTATAAGAAAGCACAGAACGGCATGACTATTGTAGAATTAAATTAGTTATGATGTAAACATTTCATTTAAACACTATTAACATATTTTATTAATTACTATAGTGAATTTCATCAGAGAGTAAAATGGCTTTTGAATATATTACACACTTGTGGGCATGTATCCACACTCAACAGAGATGTGAGCAGACTTGGAGACACAGCAACCTGGGAGAGTTAGTGGCCCTACAGAATGAATGCAGCTTATGTTTAAAATGGATGAACAAACTTAGGATTAGAGAATGTCAGCAATGGAAATAATATGTTACTTGCTTGGAACATAGCCTATGTATCTGAGTCCTTAGTAATATAACCTGTGTAGCTCTGTCTTTAATACTCATCTAGTATCTCAGTCCTTAGTTATATAACCTGTGTAGTTCTGTCTTTAATACTCATCTATGAATCTCAATCTTTTTTTCTTGTTCTCTCTTACCTGATTCTCTATGACATGTGTGCATTTGCTGTAACTTCATGTGGACACACATATTCCTTCACACATATATACAATATGCATTTTGAAAAACGTCAGACACTTCAAATTAAAAATGCAAACATGCAGATGGAGACATGGAGATATATAAATTGAGAGAATTATATTTTCATATCATTTTTTTTGAAATGGTTTCTTACTACATAACAAATGTTGGCTTCAACCTTGCCGCCCTCTATCTTCACTCTCAGCAGTGTTCGATTTTTGGCAGTTTCAATGGGAAAATTGTGAAATTTTAAAATGTGTCCTAGAACTCTGTGGAGCAGCTCAAAACTGGACTTTTGCTCTGGTTTTTCATCAGTGCAATACTAACAATTATATTCCTACCTATGGTTGCAAACATCAACTTGATTAATGCTCATAAAGGCCTTTGAGAAATCAGACATACAGCTTTCGTTTGGTATTTGTTTTGGCTTTTACATCCGTTGAGTACTAACAATTGTATTACTATCTATAATATTGTTGGAAGCCTTGAATTAATGATTGGTCATAAAATGCCTTTGAGAACTCAGATTTACAGCACTAACCCAGTGCATTGCACTCTGAAGAACCACTGTAACCTAAAAAAGTAGAAAGCTAAATATTTTATAATCAGTAACATCAGCAAATCCCTGGGCTCAGTATGCCTATAGGTAGGTATACTGTCATTAAAACAGTGCTCTGTGCCAAGTATACATTGTATTTTCAATTGCCCAAATGACAAGAAACCAATGTTTGAAATTGAAACCACATTCAGAGTCACATTTTCTTTACAAATAAACATTATAAAAGTTGTAAAGATGAAGGTAATTATATTCACTGGAGAAAGACTGACTTGAACAAAAATGTAAATCCTGCAAAATTAACAGTATTCATGAGCCATCTATTGATCCAATTCTCTCTGAAGTACAGCCCATCAAACCCCTTCTGTCAGGCATTTGATGTGAAGCTCAGGGCAATGAAAACCAAAAGGGGAAAGCAGAAAAAGCTCGGCTGCTAACGTGCAGCCCAGAGTCTCTTAAGCCTCATTCAATGCTGTTATGACAGTGCGTGTTTACCTTTGTATGAGGAAGCTCATATCCACGTGTTCCCACAACACTTTACACCACACATTTCAATTTACAGTGAAAGGGTGCCTTGGACATGGATTCACAAAGACAGTAAGAAGACACAGAGCTTATTTAGTCTCAAATCTGTGCTTTCCTCATTACATTATAATTCTTATAATGATGCCTAAGCTGGTGGATTTTTGTGACTGGAGTTTCTTGACTGACCGCTGCATACTGGTAGTTGAGCCACTCCAGTGAGTAAAGAAACTGGAGGGCAGAAGATGAGCAAGAAGGTGTCAAACTTCAGATGTTGTTTTATCTCCTCTGCCAGGCCATATTGGCGAGATGAAAGATGATTTTAAAGTATCAATTATTCAACAAGTTATGCTTTTTTGAGCAATAATTCTAAAGTCCTTGATCCAAGTGAAGTATTACTTGAAGAGACATAATTATTTTAACTCTGGTGATTATACAATAAGCTTTTAGGATGCAAGGAAGCTCCAGAGTAACATCATGAACTTATGATATAAAAACTTATTTCAGTCTTAAAATTGTGTGTGTGTGTGTGTGTGTGTGTGTGTGTGTGTGTGTGTGTGTGTGTGTGCATGCACACGCAGGTTATCCCTGGAGGTCAGGAGTTTTGGCTACTATGAATTGGAGTTACAAGTGGTTATTAGCCACCTGACATGGATACTGGGAATGGAATGTAGTTCCCTCAAAGAAAATATGTGCCAACTGTGAGGCCACTGAAGACACTAGTGTTAATTCAAAAGTCAGAGAACAACATTCAAATATTTGACTGCTTCCTGATTTATGTAAAGTTTCATTTGCATTAATATATTAAATACATATTTATTTAGCAAATTAATTAACAATTAATATGTCTTATAGAAGCTTACTGACATCTTTAGTATTCTTCACACTTTCTGGGCTGTTGGCTCTACTCTCCTTTTAGGGATATATTTTAAAATAGCTTCTTGGCTCTGTCATAAGTTGAGGTCATACCACTTCACAAAAATAGTAATAGAATCATAATAAAAATAAAACTCAAAAATATAAAATATATCCATTCTTATTCTTATGTACATGTGCACATGTACTTGGAGATGTTTTACAAATAGTCTATTAGCATTTGACTTTATTCTGGACATACAGATTTGACTATTACTACTTTATTTTGTTAAGGTCCATGAATTTATTTATTCATGATTAGACAGTATAAATGAATTACAATTCTTTTTGTAACCAGTGATCTCCAAATAAAAATAGAATTCTAGAAGTGATATCTAGTATGTGAATACTATATGGTACTTCATAAAGTATTTTATAACACAATAAATATAATTAATTTATATCACTCTAATCTTTGAGCTGTCTGTTATGCTCTTCATATGTGAGAACTTGGGAGAAGTATTGTGACATATAATGGTAGTGATAAAAACCATGTCTTAATCATTTGAAAAACTTAAAAACATATATTGCACATTTGCAGGTGTGGGCAGTTGTGGGTGAATGCTGAGGGCAGAAAAGTGCAGGTACCTTCCATTTCTTGTTTCTGCTTTTTGAGGTAGTGTTTCTTAGTGAACCTGGACCACCAGTTTTGAATAAGTCAGACAGCCATCTAGCCTAGCAATCTTTCTGTCTTGGCAGCTTTCAATGCTGGAGCTGCCGGCATGTGAGAGCTTTTCTCTGTGTGGGGAGACATTATCTGGTCTTCATGATGGCAAAGCTAGTGCTCACTCCTAACTGCTGAGTCATCTCTCCTGCCATCTTATTTGGTCTTGAGGATAAGCTCCATCAAACTACAAATTTCAAGTAGTATCATTAGTATTCCTATTCTATATCCAAGACACAGAAGTGATCAGCAATTCCAAACTTGGTCAAAATTGTCAATACCCAACCTGATAGTATCCCACAGATTAAAATTTAGGCCAGTAGCAATTTACTTAATAACTTCAAGATTAGAACACCATTCTCATCTATACTTAGCTATAATCTATATTTTTTTGTGAATCCCTACAGGTTCCCTAATTGGATCACATGAAGACTAACAAGATGGCAGCCTCTGCTCTTTGTCCTGGTCATTGTTGTTGATTTGCTCAAGAGAAACCTCTATTGATAAAATGCCCTCATCAGATTGACAATAGGCAAGTCTGCTGTGAATTATATCATGATTAATGATTGATGGGGGAGGGTCCACACCACTCAGAGTGATTACAACCCTTGGTAGATGATTCAGCATTATAAAAAGAGCGGGGGGGGGGGGAGCCACAGGGTATAAGTAAGTAAGTAATGTTCCTCCCATGAATTCTCTCTCAGTTTCAGCCTGAAGCTCCTGCCTTGGGTTCTTGCCCAACTTCCCTTAATGATGGAGTATAACTTAAGAGATATAAGCTAAAATAAATCGTTTACTCCAAAAGTGTGTGGGGTCTTGCTTGTTTTTTACTTTAATTAAAATTTTATGACCTTGTGCTAAAACACAGACCAAACTCAGTGTGAGGGTAAAAGAGTTGCAGTCCATCATTGAACAAATGTAAGGTAGGAACACAAGGCAGGAACTTAAAGGCAGAAATTGAAGCAGAGACCATGGAAAGACTATCTTGGCTTGCTTCTTGGTTCACATTCAGGTCCCTATTATTCAAAGTCCAAACCCTGGATTGGTACCACGTACAATGAAAGGGGCTCTCTTACATCAATTAATAATCAAGGCAGTGCCCCACAGGTCAATGTTTAAAGGCCAGTCTGATAAAGGCAATTTCTTATTGAGTTTCCCTCTTCCTAAGTATGTCAAGTTCACAACCAAAATAAGCCATTACACCAGTACCGAATATTGATGTATCAATGGCAGTCTTTGAGATTGTTGCTACACCAGTACTGAATATTGATGTATCAATGGCAGTCTTCGAGATTGTTGCTACACCAGTACCGAATATTGATGTATCAATGGCAGTCTTCGAGATTGTTGCCAAACCCACACTTACTGCTTATGGTTTGCTTTCCTGTCCCATACTTCTAGTCTCCTTTACTCCCTCCCGTGTCTCCTTTCTTCTCTCTACTGTCTTCTCAAGCCCATTTAATTTTCTGTTTGTAGTACAAAAATCTGTGTTAAAATGGCAAAAGGATTCCAGACGCACACATTTCAAAGATCTATTTCTCTGTACTATTAGAAATAATAGATACATTGTGGTTGAAACAGGCTGCAGAAGAGAGGTGACGGAGGAATTCCTGTAGATGACATAAAGACATAGAAAAACAAACTATTGAATGTGTTTTGTTTTGTTTTTTACAGAGCATACGATCAAAATTTAATGAATAGTTGAAAATAATGAAGGACTCAATGGCAAGAGAAGGATTAGTCTTTGAGCATGAGAGTGCACACATTATGTGGTCATGACACCATCGATCACAACAAACTCAATGCAAAGATATCTTTTAATATACAGCAGACTAGTAGTACACATTAGGAAACACTTGACATTCAATTTTAAATTTATAAGGAGAAAAAGCCTTAATGATTATGAGTCATCAGAGAATCTCCTCAAAACAAACAATTAAGAAACAAATAACCAGAGACCGACAGAGAGAGAGAGAGAGAGAGAGAGAGAGAGAGAGAACCTGTCATATACAGTGATGATAATAATATTAATCACAAAACATCTAAGATCCTGCTAAAACATCACTATTTTGGTGTTACTTACAAAGAAAATCACCTGAACATGGTAAATAAATAAGATTATTATTAAATGAATATCACCATACATTTTTAATTAGTGTATTAAACAACTGCAATGTATGTAGATTTTTAAAAATTTTTTCAGGCTTTCATTTTACTGTCTTAAATGATATGATAAATTATCTGAAAATTCAAGTGATAAATCATATAACAGTATCAAGTAGTATAATTCATTCATTTACAATTTGAAATTTTATATCATGCTATTTTATGAATTATAATTACAATATTTAAAATCAACTAAATTAAGTCTTAGTATACATACTATATATTTAATACAAACAAATAAATGGTCCAATTAAATCACAAAGCTATATTATGTAAGGATTAATGTAATCAACAAAGACAAATTATATTCAAACTTATTAGTCATTTAATATTGTTAAATAAAACTTATAAAGCACAATAATGAAATCACGTCTGTTAAAATAGACTCAACATTGAATACCAGTTCTAATATCTTGCCATATTTGATATTAATCGCAAGTGTAATCTGTATTCATTGCCAATGGTACAGGATCAGTTTGATATCTATATTTAACAAAGAAATATCTCCTCAAAATACTTTTTAGGCTTCTTATTATCAATTACTTCTGTGGTTATTAATTACATTGAAAAGGTATAATTCAAAAAATAAAACCTAAATATATGTATAATTTATTCTAAATCAACTAATTCAACTTCAAGTTCAACTGATGACTTGACTTGAAGAAAGTGACTGTCTCCTAGAGAAAAGGACATTTTCATTTCAATAAAAATGATTTTTTATGTCTATTGGGCGGTAGCACTTACATGCCTATAAGTTTTGTATGACTATCTACTCTTTTGTTATTTTGTTTTGTTTTGTTTTCCCCAGGAGCTGAGGTCCGAACCCAGGGCCTTGCGCTTGCTAGGCAAGCGCTCTACCACTGAGCTAAATCCCCTACTATTGGTTCAGAAGTATAAGTAGGTAGTCAGCCATGTAAATCAACAAGCCCATGCTGTTCCATTGATACCGTATGAAACTATTGTCCCCATTCAGCATTCTCGATCTCCAAAAGATCACCGAAGAGACAATTCCTTGCAACCGCACTAGGGTCTTTTGTTTACAAGCTCGAGGTCAGTTCACATCGCCATCGCTGACTTAGCAGGATTGGAAAGTGAAGCCCAGCTCTCAGGGGTACAAGGTTTCATATGAAACAGCAAGCAGACAAGTTGGGTTTCTAGCCTGGCACACATCTGATTGAATGATTATTGTAAGCAGAAAGGTGGGTACTCTGAAGCAAATTTATGAAATATCACGAAGGGCCTGAAAGTACATTTGAAAGAACCATGGAGCTAATCTTGATTGAGTTTTGCTAGGAAGTACCTAGACAGTAACCTGGGGCATGCTCCAAGGACAGGTCACTGGGTCCTTTCTGTTACTTGAGTGCAGCTTGGGTTCAGTTACAGGTCAACTTCTTAGGCTCGTCTTTTTTATTTTATTATTTTTAAGATGGAGGCCAGTCCCAAGGTGGAGTAGATTTTGCCTCTTAAAACACTGGAGTAAGTCAACCTCTATAAATATGCTTTTGTAAATTTCCATGAAGTTAATAACCATCATGTTTCCAAATGCTGGACAGATTCATAATTTTACTTTGTCATTTATTTTGTGTGAATAAGAGAAAAGAGACAGGGGAGGGGAGAGAGAGAGAGAGAGAGAGAGAGAGAGAGAGAGAGAGAGAGAGAGAGAGAGAGAGAGAGAGAGAGATGCTTTTACATGTATGTATGCATAGCTGCAGGTTTTGTGGAGTTCAGAAAAAGGCCTCCCATCTCCTGGACCTGGTTTTGAGAGTACTTTTCAGCTTCTCAAGTGAGTTATAGGAACCAAACTTCTTACTTCCAGGAGAGCAGCATATGTTCTTTCCTGCTGAGCCATGTCTCTTGTTCTGAAATCTTAATCAGACTGCTCCAGACACTGCCTCTTATCCGCAGTAGCAGGCATTGTAGTCTACACTGTGATGTTTTACAGTTCAAATTATAGCATGGGTTCAGTTTTGAATTTATTCTTTGTCTAAAGAATTTGATTCCTGATGAATTTCTCAGAATTATTTCAATAGAGAGGTAATTAAAATATATTGACTCTCTTCACATTGGTCATAAGCAGCATGCAAGTTTTAACTACTTTAAATGAATCTGAGACAAGTGCTTTCCATGAAATACTAAATTGCACTTCAAGTATTACTGTATGTTGTACTAAATCATATTAAAATAGCTCTATAATAATGCTTTTAAAATCGTACCTTCACTTTGGGAATGCTTGGTGCTGGGGATACATGTCCAAGTCTTGTGAATGTCAGAGCTATGCTATAATACTATATCTATGCCATATCACCAGCACTTGAATTGTTAAATTTCCAATTATTCAGTAAATAGTTAAGACAAGTTGTTGAGGAACTCATTCATATTGTACCTCAGACATTGTTTGTTCACTGCAGACTTTCTCAGAAGAACTCTAGTTACATAAGGATTGCAAATGGAATCAAGTGAAACTAAATAGCTTCTTCACAGAAGAGGAAACCATAAAGGGACTGAAAAAAGAGCAACAGACTTGGAAAAATGCACCATATATTGAATAATGCATTAATATTTAGAATATGGGTATATGTATGCAAAACATTAAATATTAAAGACAAATTTTTCAGTCATTAAATAAGTTACTCTACTCAACTAACATTTTTTAAAGAATTGTAATCTAATAAATGCTTGATAAAATAGTCCATATACTTAGCCACCAGGAGAATGAAAATAAAAAGGTTTTGAGAGTACATCTAATCCAAGTCAGAAATGGTATCATCATGAAAACAAATAACAAAAAATGCCGATGACATGGGAAAACTGAAACACTCATTCACTACTGGTCACAATGCGGACTTGAGTAAACACAATGGAAACCAGTTCGTGAATTCCTTTAAAAACTAAAAATACAACAATTACATAGTCCAGGCATACTATCATGGGGTGCATGTCTAACTCTACATCACTCCACCAATGAGATGCTTGCATACACATGGTCATTAATGCTTTGTCACAGGAAATAGAATATGGAACCATCTTATGATTTATCAAGAGAAGAAAAATATTGTATATATATATATGCAATCATATTTTATGCAGTTACAAAGAACAGTATAATCATGAAAGTTTTAGTAAAGTGAATAAATGTAAAAATTGATATATATGGGAATAGGTTTAAACTTATGTATGAAGGGTGGAATTATGAACTAAGAAGGGATTTATAAATGGAAAGACAACATATTAAGGGAGCTAGAATAGGGCATGAGGTAATAAGGGTAATTAAATATTAATAATTAGAAAGTAGAACGAGTAGTTATCTTAAGAAGGGAGAGGACCAGGGCATTGAGAAGGGATATGTTCAGGCAACAAACTAACAGTAAAATAGGTGGATACTCAGAAGGGCCATAAGAAGTGTTAATTTGTATGCTAAAATAAAAATGTATTTAATGCTTATAAAATGTTTTTTTAAAGAAGAGAATTTACTCATGCATTCTAATTCTTGTTTTCTTGTCAGAATAAAAGTATCGAATAAAACTGAGGATTCTGAAATTCCGCAAAATCTTTTACTCCTTCAGATATTTCTGATCCATCTCTCCAATCTTTCTGTTTCAGAAAAACAGCTCACTTGCATGATTTGTATAGACTTAAGAGAATATACGTCTATTACATGGTTTCCAGAAAATAAAAAAAAAAATGAGCACATCAGGTTGTTTTCATATATGCTCGCACACTTACCAGCTATAAATGTAACAATAGTAATCAAAGAGAACCAGGCTCTCATTTAAAGAAAGGGGAACATGGGAACAGTTGGAGGGAGGTTTCTAAAGAGGAGTTTATGGGAAGAAAAAGAAACGGGAAAGTGGGGGTTGGGGATTTAGCTTAGCGGTAGAGCGCTTGCCTAACAAGCACAAGGCCCTGGGTTCGGTCCCCAGCTCTGAAAAAAAAATGGGAAAGTGATGAATTATATTTTAATTTCAAATGTATAAAAAAGAAGAAATGAGTCTTCATTTACCTCTGACAAGTCACACAAAATATCCCCACATGCCATTGTTTCCTCACCTTTGATTGGCTGGATCATTTTCCCACAGACCAATAACTATGCAATATACTGTAACTTGCACAAACTTTGGAAGACCTTGAAGTAGGCCCACATCTACACATTGAAAATTCTAGCAGCCTATCTGTCTTTCTTAAAATCTAAGTAAGCTGTTATACAAGCCATGTGCTTAAAGTATTCATTTCCCCTGCCAGTCTATAGTCATATTTATTTAATTAAATGAGACTATCATTGTTTATCTGCACGATGCATTTTCAGAAATTTTGTTCGTTAGTATTTCTTCATTACTATTTCCTCAGAATTTACAATATATTAGTTTTATGCATAATTTTAAAGAGAGAAGACTTTATTAAGAAATAGAATAGCCTCACCTGGATGAAAATGTGGGAAAAAAACATGTAAGTAGGTCCTATATTAGTTTGTTGAGGTTTTGGCTTTTAGTGTTTGTTGTAATGCTAAGTGCGCCCCACCCCCAAGACTTTAAGTCCTTGTGACCCTGCACTCACCTTAATCTGATTGGTGAATAAAGAGCAATGCGACAGCCAATAGCTAGGCAGAAGAGCAATAGGCAGGGTTTAGGTTTCATTCACTTGGGGAAAGAGGACGATCAAGAAGAGAAGAAAGTGCAGGAGAGGAGAAGAAGTAGCCATGGGTTAAGAGTCAAGAAAGTGTGGCTCTGAGGGCTGCCCCATTGGCGCTAAAAGCGAGCCAGATAAGACATAGTAAGTAGTAATTAATAATTTGGGGTTTTCAATAGGAAAGTAGATTCCAACAGCACGGGAGGGGTAGATATTGTGATGCTTAAAGTTTATTGTAAATATAAACTGTGTGTGTGTGTGTGTGTGTGTGTGTGTTTCTCCGGAACTCAGTAAGGAAAGGGGGAGTAGTAGAAACCCTGGGTGGAAATTTAAATATTTAAATAATTACTACAATACTAGTGTTACTGAGAATTTGAGTCTTGGAGAAAAATAATAGAAACTTAGAAATGGAGGAAACGAACAAACAAACCCCAAACCAAACCAAACAAAAGTTGTCCAATGCTTTGAACACAAGGGTGTTAGCATCCTCACAGTGGTGAAAGAAACAGTTACTGTTATGCCTAGAATCCTGGTGTTCATTGCGGTTCAGTCTTTTACTAGTGGACTGATCTGTCCTCTGGAAACCTCTCAGTAGACCTGGTCTTAGGCCAGGAAATCTGCGTACCTCCGCTATACATAATTAGAAGGAGCATAAAGAAAAAATGGCTTGATATCTTGCCATCTTCTCACCCACTTCATTGTGACGTGGCTGGAAATGAACCAGTCACACTCAAAAGTAAGAGTTAGCAACCGAAGTAGGATAAAGACAGATTTCTATGCAGAAAAAAAGAAATCTGGTCAGAGGGCTCATGCACAGAGTCACTTTTAAGCACATACTAAATCGTTTAGTCAACGGAAGAGGACACAGAATTTGTGTCCACATAACTTGAATTACGTGGAAATCTCAGCGGAATGGAGCTCAAATCACGTGATAAAGTCAGTGAACCAGGCAGAGTACTATATATTCAGAAGGGCAAATACAAACTTCACACTTTAGAATCTAAATGGTATGAGAAGAAATGCTAGATATGATTTTAATATTTGAAAGCACAATAAATAGATTTATTTGTTGCAAAACGTGGATGATGCATCAAAGAATTGCCATTCTTCTGTGGAAAACTTAATGGATTGTGAGTGATTAAAAATTACTGATGTTCCCTATTACTTATAAAACAGAGCAGCAAATGCCTCTTAACAAATGACCACTGTCAATACTGTAGCGTGAGAAGATTTATAAACATACTAAAAAATAATGTTGCTTCAACACTCTGAGACACTGTCATTATTTCGAGTTGGATAAACTTATGCTAAGCTTTATAAGTGTGTCCAGTGAGTCAACTGAAAATATTTTCTTCATTCATTAAGATAATATAATGTGAAAATCCAAAAGTTGTTAAGGTTTTGAAATTATCAGCTGCCATTCCTAATCACAACTGCAGAATGTGATGACCCAGCTCAGAGCTTCTCAAATTTTCTGGCAAAGGCTTACATACTGGAGCACCCTAATACAGGTTTCCAACTTAGTTTTCATTTGTGTTCTTTCTTTACTTTCTGCTGTTTTTTCTTTAATTTGCTTTCTTGAAACACAATACAATTTTCCCTTCTAGGTTCTGTTCCTCATATCTGTAATTATTTTACTGGTGCACACCCTGAGAATGCAAAACCATACTATTCTATATGAGTTGCAAATTCAATTTTCTATAAACCATCAAAAGTAAAATGCTAACTCAATATTCACATCACACCATCTGAGTTTGGTTCAGAAATATTTCACATGAAAAACTATATTAGCACATCTAAACAAAATTAAAGGACAAAGTTTAGATTTTTTTGACTTTCTGATTCCTGACTAGTACTCACATGTTTTTTCTATGAGAATTAGTCTCTCCCAACAATGAGCATCATACTCATTGTCCAATTCAAAGTGATTAGCCCTGACAATCTATCTATCTATCTATCTATCTATCTATCTATCTATCTATCTATCTATACACAAACACATGCACACATGCACACATGCACACATGCACACACACACACACACACACACACACACACACACACACAAGAGCCTCTCAGCTTGAGAGAGGGAGACCTGAGAAGGGCTGGAGGTAGAAAGAGAAGGGGAGAGTGATAGAATTGAATTTCATATTTGAATTAAAAACATTTTTTAAAAGATGTTTTGCTGTGGATGGAGCATTTCACAAAGTACAGTGGGGTTTATTTATGAAACAGAGGATAGGTATATTTACTGCAACATAATTGGCTATTAAGTTAACAGATGGTGCCAGTAATACCTTACAGCAATCATTTGTGCTATACTCTAGATTCTTTTTCAGTTTTATGACTGAATAAGAATTAAAAAAATATTACTGGACATCTACAATACCATAAGGAGGATATAATGATCTCATAGATTCCAAAAAGTGTTTGCTGTGAATGGTCGGAGAAGGATATTTAAATTATAAACAACTTCCACAGATTGATATTAAACTTGCCACATTTAGTTTACAATAGCGTGGAGCCATATTTGGTCCACTTTGATAAATAAAGTCCTATTATATCGAACAAGCCATTTCAAATTCTATTTTGGGTATCAAGAGATGCCTTTGTTGTGAAAGTCCATGGTTGGATCGTATTCCCTCCAGTTTTACCACAATCTGGTAACTGATACAATTACATGATGTATCACGAAGAGAATATTTTGCACTGACTTAAATCTAGGAAACTCTTAGAATACTGAATTTATGGTATTTTGAGTTCTTTGGATGTTGGACTTTCTTACTTTAGCTCACATATTTTTGACTTACTTCTCCCTTAAGGAGAGACTCTTATTGTAGTCTGCTCCTTGTATATCCTTCCTTATTTCCGAATGGCATACTCAGTGTTGATTTCCTCAACATAGAGTTCTTTTTTTTTTTTTTTTTATTGAAGACTTTTTTTTTTTTATTAACTTGAGTATTTCTTATATACATTTCGAGTGTTATTCCCTTTCCCGGTTTCCGGGCAAACATCCCCCTCCCCCCTCCCCTTCCTTATGGGTGTTCCCCTCCCAACCCTCCCCCCATTGCCGCCCTCCCCCCATAGACTAGTTCACTGTGGGTTCAGTCTTAGCAGGACCCAGGGCTTCCCCTTCCACTGGTGCTCTTACTAGGATATTCATTGCTACCTATGGGGTCAGAGTCCAGGGTCAGTCCATGTATAGTCTTTAGGTAGTGGCTTAGTCCCTGGAAGCTCTGGTTGCTTGGCATTTCAACATAGAGTTCTATGCAATTGTGATATGAGGAGGATTGTTCCACACCAGTCAGTGACTTGGGTTGAAAACCAAGGAAGCTAGGCTTGGTCCTCTTCCAGTATCCCATTGAGCTCCTGCTCTTGGTCACCACGGTGCTGTGGTCCATTCTGATAACAGCACTAGAGAGGCATCTCAGCATTATATATATTGTCCTTCTGTAGTTGAAGTTTTATCCCCTTCACTTTTCAGAGGTGCACTTAGGACTCACATAACTCTCCATGGTCAGGGAGCCACCTCAGGACAAAAATTGATCCAGATATTCTTCTACCTCACTTCTCTGACAGATTAAACTTTGATAGGAAATTTTTATAAACTGAAGACAGTGTCTGTCTATATATCTCTGTTTAGTCTGGTACTTATTATAAGAATCAGGAAAGAGCTGACTATGTAATGCAGGATGGCTTCAAAATCACAGAGATCTGCTTCTCTGTGTCAAATATTGGAGTGATAGGTATGAACAACCACAAAACTAGCTACCCTCCACTACCATTGTCCCCCTACTTCCTGTGTTATATATTCTCTCTCTTTTCTGTCTCTCTGTCTCTCTACCTTTGTGTCTGTCTCTCTGTCTCTCTCTGTGTCTCTGTTTCTCTGTCTTTCTCTGTCTCTGTGTGTGTGTGTGTGTGTGAGGGGTGCCTTTCTCTTTAATGGCTCCTGTACATTCGTGTATATGGGACGATCAATTGGAGTATCTGTATCCACTTTTAATTGCCAATGTCCCCTCAGATAAGGTTGAGTCTTGATACTTCCTCCCCCACAGGAAGGTTGTTTTTAGAAATCCAGATACTAAGGCATTTACAAGGACAGCAAATATTTCCACTAGTGTTGTTTTCTTTCAGCCAAAACATCACACGAATTATCAGGTAGGTTTAAGTAACAACTTGGTCTCTACTCTCATCCAAGCTCAGGTAAGTGTAGCAGAATTATTTATCATTTATAAATTTTTTGTCCTGATCTGTACTGAGTTATTCTGACAAGGATCATTAGAAAAATATAAAATTGACTTTCAAGTTATATCCTCCCCAAGTGAGGAGCTGACATCTATCATTTTTTGAATAACTGTTCATCTGAAAGATTATATTATAGTTTGAAAGAAATTTTGTAACAAAAAACAATTTATACATGTCTGTGCTCCTAATGAAAGTGCAGCATATATATGATATATAAATATATATTTGTATGTTTTCATGTATGTATCTATGTAGCATGTATGTATACATATATATATATATACCTACATGCATGCACACAAACATACACACACACATGTATTCCATTACATAGGATAGGGAATGTGTCAAAATGTTTACTTCTATGACATAGAAATTTAAAAACTATATAATAACATGGAATGCAATTAAGGTAGGGGCTTTCTCTAGAATCTAAAACATGAATTGCATCAGGTTCATATGTCAGCAGTTCTGTATAAAGTGATCTGAGAATTTAATGGCATTATTTGGAAAGGACATTGAATTATTCATAATACTTATATGATAAATGGTTTACAAGCTTTTAAAAATACCTGCATATATATATATATATATATATATATATATATATATATATATATATATATATAAAGCTTGTCAATTACGAGACACCCTTGTGTTATGGGATGAATGTCTGCATCTTTGCAAACACCTCTCTTGTGAAATGGTCAGTTCTAATGTGCTCACATAAGCAAACGGGCACTTTGGGAGGTAATTAGAGGGTAATTCAGTCCCTCTTAATGTCTTCCAGAACAGACTATAAAGCTCTTTAATTTTCTTGCCAATGGAAGAAGGCACAGTACTAGAATCATCAGCCACAACCTGAACAGAACCTTAACAGAATCAGACTGTGCAGTCCCCACCATCAGTGACTTGCAACCTCCAGGTCTGTGGGAAAGACACAGTTCCAAGTGCTTTGTTTAAGATTCATATGCTTCCCTTTTTCCCCACAGGTGCTTTTCAAGTATTTAGTGCTCATGGATCATATTCTAGCACCTACCTAGCAATGATTTCAAACATCTTACCATTCTCCTCTGTTATTACAGACATGCAACTGAAACTCAAACAATTATGTTCGTAATTTATTAATTGTGTGTGTGTGTGTGTGTGTGTGTGTGTGTGTGTGTGTGTGTGTGTGTGAAGGGAATGTGTATGCCACACCTTAGACATGAAAGCCAGAGAAAAACTTTTGGGAGTCATTCCAATATATGTCTCAGAGAAAGAAATCCATTTGTCAGACTAATCCAAGTCCTTTTATTCACCGAGCCACCCAGTCTCTACTGGAAACGATGGTTTCGAGCATGACATGTCTGCATATTCATATTGCTTATGTCCAGGAACTAGAAGAATACCAGTTTCCACAAGCAGAGTTCTCACAATTAAAACTAGATATTAGACAGGAAAACACATTAGGACGGTGATTGCGGACAGTGAACAGCAGGTAGCTCAGGAGAAACCAACTGCATTCAGAGAGGCCCAGAAGATCTGCAGCCGTGGACCATCCTCTTTTGCATCTTCAACAGCTTGTTCCTTCTGGTTTATCAGGCAGCTCACTGTTAAGCAGCTGACTTCTGGTATACACTTCATGTTGACCGTAGAGACCCATGTTGCAAGCTGGGCTCCTGCTCTCTCAGCGATTCCCTGCCAAACTCATCTTGATTTAACTTTTCTGATTATGAATAACTTCTAAGTTTTGTTACTGTTTTTGTTATTGTTTCACGGAGCCCAAGATCGTCTTCAACTCATTCCACAACCAAGGATAATTCTGAATATCTGATCTTTTTCCTTCAACTCTTTACAGGGTCCAGCCTCGACATGAGTTGGGGTTGTGAAGGACTAGGGATACCTGGTAGGCAAATAAGAAAACATCTCAACTGAGGAAACTGACAGGCTTGTTCCGTTCTGTCAGAGTTTTCTGAACTCGGGAGTCAGAATGCCCTGGTCTTTATTGAAATCATACAAGGAATTTGGGTTACAAAGTTCATAGGGTGGTGGGTAAATGCTTCTCTATTTTCCTGTGCCACCAACGTTTTCTTGTGATACAGAGTAGTACAGATTTAGAACAGAAAAAAGGAAACCATACAGTCTCAAACATAAAAGTTTTACAGCAAGCACTTTTGTTTTATCCTGATCACGAGTCTTCAGTGAGGTCGGGGGCAGCAGTATTCTGGTTACAAAGTCAGTATCTGTTAGACATGTGAGACAGTATGGTTTCATAAAAGGACAAATATGAGGCCATACTGCTGACCCTTCAGTCTTTGTAATTTTTGGACCCCATCTGCCTGTCTACAAAAACATCCTCACTTAACCTGTAAGGGGAATTCATAGGTGACTGCCACCACCGTCGCTGAACCGAAGAAACCCATTGCTGATTTTCTGGGAAATAACTGTATGTTATTCCATCCTCAACTTTATAACAACAATGCCCTGTTTTCATTAGACAGCACCGAGACGAAGACTGAGAGAACAGCTGCGGATTTACTCATCTCTCCCCGCAGCTCTAGGTTACTTTCATTTCCACATCGAACCAGTGACCTTAATATACATTTCTCTTTAATTCATGAACAGCCTTCTCTGTAATGTTATTGGTAACAGTTAGATTCTGGTTATCAAGCGGGCTCCTTCTAGGTCTTGCCAGGTTACCAAATCAAGGAAGGAGGAAAGAGAAGGAATAGTAAATAGATAAGAAGAACATAAGTACTAAGAATAGTTGCAGAAATGACATAACGAGGTACTTGCGTCAAAGAAGAAGGCCTTAAGGGCCCCTCTGTATTCCGGATGGGGCCCACAAGATGCCATAGCATCATTCTCTGAAACACGGTAACCCCCTGCAGGTGTTTATTCCTTGTCATAAGGAGGTCTCAGGCATCTTGAGCTTAAGGTGGGGTACCTCCCAAAACCTGAGTGTTGGGATTACAAATATATATACCCACACTCAGTTCTGTAAGTGATAGAACCTGGGGCTTTTTGCAAGCTGGGTAAGCACTCACCCAAGTCACTCCATCACCAATCTCACATTTATGCCTTATTATCTACGAGAGTATTCCCACAAGGCATGAAGATCCCTACTTACCCACTTTTGCTTTGGGAGACAGAATTACCAAACAGTCCTTCTACTAGAACCTCGGTAAATTGCCATAATTTATGACATTTGTCTACAAATCTGTCTTCCTTATTAATCACCCTGTCCATTTTCCTCTCTGTTCTATTAACTATTGAATCAAGGTTCATGATTCAGCACCTGGCATCTTGGTAATACTGAAATTTTATTGGTTATTTGAGGAAACCGTTAGCTAAAATTGTGCTCAGCAGTGTTCTATCTGAAAGGTTATTAAGTGAATGACAGGTTTCCCCTGATTCATAAAATGGTATAAAGAATAAATGCAAAAAGCTGTGTCTGGCCAGAAGGTATAAATGACATTAAATTTAGTGCTCACGGTTCACTATAATTATGTTGGAAATATTCTACTTTTTTTCTGGCATCAATAGTGGTGTCAAATGATGCCTCATGCTACGACCCTTTTATTTCCCTGTGCGCATATTAGTATTTTTCAATTTCTTTTTGGTTCTATATGCACTTATTCTACTTTGTAGCCATAAAAGACAGATGCTGATCAAGATGCATCTGTTGTAATCATATCGCAAGGCCCGATGCAGACAAAGCTGTACACAAGATAGTCTTTAGACTATAGAATTTGATAGTTATGGTCTCTATCAGTCAAAAGTAATAAAAATGATTTCTGGCTGAATACTAAAATTTATGTTTTCATTATCTTTCTGGTACACCTAAAATGACCATGAAATAAACTAATTCATTATACTTTATGGAATCAACTGAATTTATTTCACACACCATCACTAGCAATCTTACTTTAATAGATGTATAAATTATCAAATAACATTCCTGAGGGTGGGACCAGAAATAAATTCACCATGTAGGGTTTTATCTCTTCTCTTGCCTTTTCGCATGCATAGAATTTCTTTCAACTTGACCTGAGACATTATAGAATGATTTCAGAATATATTCATTCATCATAATTACCAATAGCTTTCCACTACTAACTGTACTAAAATAAATAATTCCGTGTGCTTACATTATCTTACCTGTAACTATATTTTAAACATTTTCATTAGAAGAATTTATATTGTAATCCGAAGTCCTTCTTAAAAGGGGGGAAAATATCCATAGGAGGGGATATGGAAGCAAAGTTTAGAGCAGCAACTTAAGGAATGGCCATTCAGAGCCTGACACACATGTGGTCCATATATATACAGTCACCAAAACTAGATAAGATTGATGAAGCTAAAAAATGCATGTGGAAAGGGAGCAGATATAGATCTCTCCTGGGAGACACATCCAGAGCATGTCCAATACAGAGGAGGTCAATGCTAGCAGCAAGCCACCGAACTGAGAACAAGACCCCCTTGGGGGGAATTAGAGGAAGAATTGAAAGAGTTGAAGGAGCTTGCAACTCCATATGAACAACAATGCTAACCAACCAGAGTTTCTAGGGACTAAACCTCTACCAAAAGAACATACATGGATTGACACTGGGCTCCAACTGCATATGTAGCAGAGAATAGCCTTGTTGGGGCATCAGTGGAAGGGAAAGCCCTTGGGTATGCCAAGTTTGGACCTCCAGTGCAGGGTAATGTGGGAAGGGGCAATAAGGGGGATGTATGGGGGGAATACCCATATGGGGTAGGGATAGGGGAGAGAATGGGGGCTAATGGACAGGAAACCGGGAAGGGGAGTAACCTTTGAAATGTAAGTAAAGAAATATATCTAATAAAAAAATTAAATAAAATAATTGAGTTTTCTTTAAAAAAAAAGAGAAAGTAATTTTGTTCAGTTTAATGATTTCCTCCAGACCTTACTTCAAATGTTGCCCATTTGTTGCCAGCTAATTATTGTTAGTACATTGTAACTAGTCCTGGTGACTCAGGTTTACATGCTATTTCAGAGCTGTGGAACACAATAATAAACCACTAAGTCTAAGAATTGATAATTGACTCTGGTTTCTTCAAATTCACAACCCTTATATTTGTGAAGAAGACAAGATGATTAATGGTGAAGAGAAATAAACTAAATGATGACATTGGTGAAGTAACAAAGAGAATTTATTATATTGGTTTTAATCAAGAATATAAAATATGATTAAATTGATCTATCTAGTCTTCCTTCTCTTATTTAGCTATGAGAAAGTTTACAACTTCCTAATGCCAGCTCTCTTTTATAGTCATTATTTTCCTGCTGGATGAAGTGGTTCTAATTTTGTTTAGTACCATCCCTACATAATATACCCACCTATTTCTTTAAATTTTCACAGGCTTAGCGATTTTCCTGAAAAAATATATTTTTTAAAATTTTTATTACAACATCATTGGTATTAACATAGACTGAGTTGCTAATTTTTACTATTTTCAAAGTGTAGAAGGTTTTCTAATTCTTTGGTTTCTGGGCAAACATCCCCTCCCCCATCCCCTTCCTTATGGGTGTTCCCCTCCCAACCCTACCCCCATTGCCACCCTCCCCCCAACAGTCTAGTTCACTGGGGGTTCAGTCTTAGCAGGACCCAGGGCTTCCCCTTCCACTGGTGCTCTTACTAGGATATTCATTGCTACCTATGAGGTCAGAGTCCAGGGTCAGTCCATGCATAGTCTTTAGGTAGTGGCTTAGTCCCTGGAAGCTCTGGTTGCTTGGCATTGTTGTACATATGGGGTCTCGAGCCTTTTCAAGCTCTTCCAGTTCTTTCTCTGATTCCTTCAACGGGGGTCCTATTCTCAGTTCAGTGGTTTGCTGCTGGCATTCGCCTCTGTATTTGCTGTATTCTGCCTGTGTCTCTCAGGAGCGATCTACATCTGGCTCCTGTCGGTCTGCACTTCTTTGCTTCATCCATCTTGGCTAATTGGGTGACTGTATATGTATGGGCCACATGTGGGGCAGGCTCTGAATGGGTGTTCCTTCAGTCTCTGTTTTAATCCTTGCCTCTCTTTTCCCTGCCAAGGGTATTCTTGTTCCCCTTTTAGAGAAGGAGTGAAGCATTCACATTTTGATCATCCGTCTTGAGTTTCATTTGTTCTACGCATCTAGGGTAATTCAAGCATTTGGGCTAATAGCCACTTATCAGTGAGTGCATACCATGTATGTCTCTCTGTGATTGGGTTAGCTCACTCAGGATGATATTTTCCTGAATACCCAACCATTTCCGTACGAATTTCATAAAGCCGTTGTTTTTGATAGCTGAGTAATATTCCATTGTGTAGATGTACCACGTTTTCTGTATCCATTCCGCTGTTGAAGGGATTCTGGGTTCTTTCCAGATTCTGGCTATTATAAATAAGGCTGCGATGAACATAGTGGAGCATGTGTCTTTTTTATATGTTGGGGCATCTTTTGGGTATATGCCCAAGAGAGTTATAGCTAGATCCTCAGGCAGTTCAATGTCCAATTTTCTGAGGAACCTCCAGACTGATTTCCAGAATGGTTGTACCAGTCTGCAATCCCACCAACAATGGAGGAGTGTTCCTCTTTCTCCACATCCTCGCCAGCATCTGCTGTCACCTGAGATTTTGATCTTAGCCATTCTCACTGGTGTGAGGTGAAATCTCAGGGTTGTTTTGATTTGCATTATCCTTATGACTAAAGATGTTGAACATTTCTTTAGGTGTTTCTCAGCCATTCGGCATTCCTCAGCTGTGAATTGTTTGTTTAGCTCTGAACCCCATTTTTAATAGGGTTATTTGTCTCCCTGCGGTCTAACTTCTTGAGTTCTTTGTATATTTTGGATATAAGGCCTCTATCTGTTGTAGGATTGGTAAAGATCTTTTCCCAATCTGTTGGTTGCCGATTTGTCCTAACCACATTGTCCTTTGCCTTACAGAAGCTTTGCAGTTTTATGAGATCCCATTTGTCGATTCTTGATCTTAGAGCATAAGCCATTGGTGTTTTGTTCAGGAAATTTTTTCCAGTGCCCTTGTGTTCCAGATGTTTCCCTAGTTTTTCTTCTATTAGTTTGAGTGTGTCTGGTTTGATGTGGAGGTCCTTGATCCACTTGGACTTAAGCTTTATACAGGGTGATAAGCATGGATCAATCTGCATTCTTCTACATGTTGACCTCCAGTTGAACCAGCACCATTTGCTGAAAATGCTATCTTTTTTCCATTGGATGGTTTTGGCTCCTTTGTCAAAAATCAAGTGACCATAGGTGTGTGGGTTCATTTCTGGGTCTTCAATTCTATTCCATTGGTCTATCTGTCTCTGTACCAATACCATGCAGTTTTTACCACTGTTGCTCAGTAATACTGCTTGAGTTCAGGGATAGTGATTTCCCCTGAAGTCCTTTTATTGTTGAGGATAGTTTTAGCTATCCTGGGTTTTTTGTTATTCCAGATGAATTTGCAAATTGTTCTGTCTAACTCTTTGAAGAATTGGATTGGTATTTTGATGGGGATTGCATTAAATCTGTAGATCGCTTTTGGTAAAATGGCCATTTTTACTATATTAATCCTGCCAATCCATGAGCATGGGAGATCTTTCCATCTTCTGAGGTGTTCTTCAATTTTTTTCTTCAGAGTCTTGAAGTTCTTATTGTACAAATCTTTTACTTGCTTGGTTAAAGTCACACCGAGGTACTTTATATTATTTGGGTCTATTATGAAGGGTGTCGTTTCCCTAATTTCTTTCTCGGCTTGTTTCTCTTTTGTGTAGAGGAAGGCTACTGATTTATTTGAGTTAATTTTATACCCAGCCACTTTGCTGAAGTTGTTTATCAGCTTTAGTAGTTCTCTGGTGGAACTTTTGGGATCACTTAAATAAACTATCGTATCATCTGCAAATAGTGATATTTTGACTTCTTCTTTTCCGATCTGTATTCCCTTGACCTCCTTTTGTTGTCTGATTGCTCTGGCTAGAACTTCAAGAACTATATTGAATAAGTAGCAAGAGAGTGGGCAGCCTTGTCTAGTCCCTGATTTTAGTGGGATTTCTTCAAGTTTCTCTCCATTTAGTTTAATGTTAGCAACTGGTTTGCTGTATATGGCTTTTACTATGTTTAGGTATGGGCCTTGAATTCCTATTCTTTCCAGGACTTTTATCATGAAGGGGTGTTGAATTTTGTCAAATGCTTTCTCAGCATCTAATGAAATGGTCATATGGTTTTGTTCTTTCAGTTTGTTTATATGATGGATCACGTTGATGGTTTTCCGTATATTAAACCATCCCTGCATGCCTGGGATGAAGCCTACTTGATCATGGTGGATGATTGTTTTGATGTGCTCTTGGATTCGGTTTGCCAGAATTTTATTGAGTATTGTTGCGTCGATATTCACAAGGGAAATTAGCCTGAAGTTCTCTTTCTTTGTTGGGTCTATGTGTGGTTTAGGTATAAGAGTAATTGTGGCTTCATAGAAGGAATTCGGTAGTGCTCCATCTGTTTCAATTTTGTGGAAGAGTTTGGATAATATTGGTATGAGGTCTTCTATGACGTTCTGATAGAATTCTGCACTAAACCGGTCTGGACCCGGGGTCTTTTTGGTTGGGAGACCTTCAATAACTGCTTCTATTTCCTTAGGAGTTATGGGGTTGTTTAACTGGTTTATCTGTTCCTGATTTAACTTCGGTACCTGGTATCTGTCTAGGAAATTGTCCATTTCCTGTAGATTTTCAAGTTTTGTTGAATATAGGCTTTGATAGTAAGATCTGATGATTTTTTTAATTTCCTCTGAATCTGTTGTTATGTCTCCCTTTTCATTTCTGATTTTGTTAATGTGGACACACTCTCTGTGTCCTCTCGTTAGTCTGGCTAAGGGTTTATCTATCTTGTTGATTTTCTCAAAGAACCAACTTTTGGTTCTGTTGATTCTTTCTATGGTCCTTTTTCTTTTACTTGGTTGATTTCACCTCTGAGTTTGATTATTTCCTGCCTTCTACTCCTCCTGGGTGTATTTGCTTCTTTTTGCTCTAGAGCTTTTAGGTGTGCTGTCAAGCTGCTGACATATGCTCTTTCCTGTTTCTTTCTGCAGGCACTCAGCGCTATGAGTTTTCCTCTTAGCACAGCTTTCATTGTGTCCCATAAGTTTGGGTATGTTGTACCTTCATTTTCATTAAATTCTAAAAAGTCTTTAATTTCTTTCTTTATTTCTTCCTTGACTAGGTTATCATTGAGTAGAGCATTGTTCAATTTCCACGTATATGTGGGCGTTCTTCCCTTATTGTTATTGAAGGCCAGCTTTAGGCCGTCGAGGTCTGATAGCACGCATGGGATCATTTCTATCTTTCTGTACCTGTTGAGGCCCGTTTTTTGACCAATTATATGGTCAATTTTGGAGAAAGTACCATGAGGAGCTGAGAAGAAGGTATATCCTTTTGCTTTAGGATAGAATGTTCTATAAATATCGGTTAAGTCCATTTGGCTCAGGACTTCTCTTAGTCTGTCTACGTCTCTGTTTAATTTCTGTTTCCATGATCTGTCCATTGATGAGAGTGGGGTGTTGAAATCTCCCACTATTATTGTGTAAGGTGCATGTGTGTTTTGAGCTTTAGTAAGGTTTCTTTTACGTATGTAGGTGCCCTTGTATTTGGGGCATAGATATTTAGGATTGAGAATTCATCTTGGTGGATTTTTCCTTTGATGAATATGAAGTGTCCTTCCTTATCTTTTTTGATGACTTTTAATTGAGAATTGATTTTATTTGATATTAGAATGGCTACTCCAGCTTGCTTCTTCTGACCAATTGCTTGGAAATTTGTTTTCCAGCCTTTCACTTTGATGTAGTGTCTGTCTTTGTCTCTGAGGTGTGTTTCTTGTCGGCAGCAGAATGCAGGGTCCTTGTTGCCTATCCAGTTTGTTAATCTATGTCTTTTTATTGGAGAGTTGAAGCCATTGATGTTGAGAGATATTAAGGAATAGTGATTATTGCTTCCTGTTATATTCATATTTGGATGTGAGGTTATGTTTGTGTGCTTTTCTTCTCTTTGTTTTGTTGCCAAGACGATTAGTTTCTTGCTTCTTCTAGGGTATAGCTTGCCTCCTTATGTTGGGCTTTACCCTTTATTATCCTTTGTAGTGCTGGATTTGTAGAAAGATATTGTGTAAATTTGGTTTTGTCATGGAATATCTTGGTTTCTCCATCTATGTTAATTGAGAGTTTTGCAGGATACAGTAACCTGGGCTGGCATTGTGTTCTCTTAGGGTCTGTATGACATCTGTCCAGGATCTTCTGGCCTGCATAGTTTCTGGTGAAAAGTCTGGTGTGATTCTGATAGGTCTGCCTTTAAATGTTACTTGATCTTTTTCCCTTACTGCTTTTAATATTCTTTCTTTATTTTGTGTGTTTAGTGTTTTGACTATTATGTGATGGGAAGTGTTTCTTTTCTGGTCCAATCTATTTGGAGTTCTGTAGGCTTCTTGTATGCCTATGGGTATCTCTTTTTTTAGGTTAGGGAAGTTTTCCTCTATGATTTTGTTGAAGATATTTACTGGTCCTTTGAGCTGGGAGTCTTCACTCTCTTCTATACCTATTATCCTTAGGTTTGGTCTTCTCGTTGAGTCCTGGATTTCCTGTATGTTTTGGACCAGTAGCTTTTTCTGCTTTACATTATCTTTGACAGTTGAGTCAATGATTTCTATGGAATCTTCTGCTCCCGAGATTCTCTCTTCCATATCTTCTATTCTGTTGGTGAAGCTCGTATCTACAGCTCTTTGTCTCTTCTTTTGTTTTTCTATATCCAGGGTTGTTTCCATGGGTTCTTTCTTGATTGCTTCTATTTCCATTTTTAATTCCTTCAACTGTTTGTGTTTTTCTGGAATTCTTTCAGGGATTTTTGTGATTCCTCTCTGTAGGCCTCTACTTGTTTATTAATCTTTTCCTGTGTTTCTCTAAGGGAGTTCTTCACGTCTTTCTTGAAGTCCTCCAGCATCATGATCAAATATGATTTTGAAACTAGATCATGCTTTTCTGGTGTGTTTGGATATTCCATGTTTATATTGGTGGGAGAATTGGGCTCCGATGATGCCATGTAGTCTTGGTTTCTGTTGCTTGGGTTCCTGCGCTTGCCTCTCGCCATCAGATTATCTCTAGTGTTACTTTGTTCTGCTATTTCTGACAGTGGCTAGACTGTCCTATAAGCCTGTGTGTCAGGAGTGCTGTAGACCTGTTTTCCTGTTTTCTTTCAGCCATTTATGGGGACAGAGTGTTCTGCTTTTGGGCGTGTAGTTTTTCCTCTCTACAGGTCTTCAGCTCTTCCTGTGGGCCTGTGTCTTGAGTTCACCAGGCAGGTCACTTGCAGCAGAAAAGTTGGTCTTACCTGTGGTCCCGAGGCCCAAGTTTGCTCGCGGGGTGCTGCCCACGAGCTCTCTGCGGTGGCAGCAACCAGGAAGATCTGTGCAGCCCTTTCCGGGAGCTTCCATGCACTAGGGTTCCAGATGGCATTTGGTGTTTTCCTCTGGCATCCAAGATGTGTGTGCAGAGTGCAGTCTCTTCTGGCTTCCCAGGTGTGTCTGCCTCTCTGAAGCTTTAGCTCTCCCTCCCACGGGATTTGGGTGCAGAGAACTGTTTATCTGGTCTGTTTCCTTCAGGTTCCGGCGGTGTCTCAGGCGCAGGTGTCCTGCAGCTCCTGTGCCCTCCCCCACGGGAACCCAGAGGCCTTATACAGTTTCCTCTTGGGCCAGGGATGTGGGCAGGGGTGGTCAGTGTTGGTGGTCTCCTCTGCTCTGCAGCCTCTGGAGTGCCCACCTGACCAGGCAGTGAGGTCTCTCTCCCACGGTGTTTGGGAGCAGAGAGCTGCTGCGGGCCGGGATCCGCGGGTGTGGGACTTCTGGTAAACACAGGAAGTGCCCGGTCCTAGAGGAATGTTGCCTCTGTGTGTCGTGAGCTCACCAGGCAGGTTTCTTGCAGTGGAAAAGTTAGTCCTACCTGTGCTTCCGAGGCTCAACTTTGCTCGTGGTGTACTGCCTATGTCCTCTCCGCGGTGGCAGCAACCGGGAAGATCTGCGCCGCTCTTTCCGGGAGCCTCCGTGCACCAGGGTTCCAGATGGCCTATAAAAATTTTAGGGCCCCAAAATTCTATTTTTTTATCATATTTCTAGACATAGAAATTTTGGAAGTGTGAAGGTGACTGAATGTGTGTTCCTTTCAGTCTGTTTCACAACTTATGTATTTCCATATTTCCTTCCCTCCTTTGAGTTTTTCTTAAGAATATGAAAGCATTAGCCTTTTCTGTCAAGAGTACTACAATTGACATATACACATGCAGGTTGTTTGCTAATCTGGGAATTAAAGGGTCTCTTAATTGAAAGATTTGCATAAATATCCATGTGTGATACCTCCCAGGTGATTTTAGCAAGTGCACAGGATATGTAATGAGCAACTTCTCCAGCCACAGCCTGTTAGCCCTTGTTCTATTTAGAAAGAGTTCTGGTGGCCTTTTGACAGTTGTTATTACCTGTGTCCTATTGAAATGATTGTTGGTTGAGATGACTGAAAACTCTCTGAGATCAAAGTCTGTTCTCCCAGGACTCGGCCATCATCTTCATCATAGGACTGGTTTCTGAAAACACTCTGAGCAATAATGCTCTCTATGTAAGCCTGTCAGTTTTTGCCCTCAAGTCGCAGCAGTCAATCTTTTAGAAATATGTTGAAAAAAATCGATAGCTTAGAATGATATGTAGGGGTGAAAAATAATTCAAAACCTCCCATTTGGTCTAGAATATAGGTAGTCTTAATAATGCTGCATAGCCTCTAATACAAATGTTTCATAGGTAAACTGGATTCCTTCACCAATTGTGGACAATTATGGTCACCCTCAACAGACTAGCTTTTGTGAATCACTGTTTTCTTACCACTTTGCAGGTTCCTTTGATCCATTAATTTTGGAAAAATATTACCTATGGTTTTCCTTTTGTACATTTCATTTTTTTAATATCTTTGGACAATGGCATTATCCTTCATATGATAATTAAGTCAATTGTTCACTTTTAGATGTATCTAATTGGTAAGTCTTCCCTTTTTTCTACTCAAATGTTGGTATGTATTAAATTATATCTTTTAAATACATTAAAGATCATATAATAATTTTATTCTAAAGTGTCAATATTTATAATGTCATCTTAATTGCTGCCTTTCATCTTTTTTAATTAATATGAAACTTTAAATGGTATTTTAAAATAGTATGGAGCTAAAAATATTTTTCAAACTACTTCGAAGCTGATTAAGTGTCAAAATAAGGATCATGACTGTAGTTCAACTATAAGCATATCAAAATACATATATTTATAATTTCAAAGTGGCAAATTACATCATAAGCATTACTTCATAATGAAGAAAACAATCTAGGACTTGTTGAGTTTTTCTCAGGATGTAACAATTACCTAGGTTATTGAATAGGTACTAGTCAGTGAGTCCCTGACATTCTCAGAACACTACAGGATATTGTCACTTCTCTCAGTCATTCAGCACACTGTTTTATGGCAGGATATAGGGAAATTAAGTTGAAAGGGAGCTAGAAGCTTTCTTCTTACTTTCAAGCTTTCACAGTACCAGCAGTGCCACATGTGCTGCTGGAGTAGAAAGGACAACACCAGCCTTGCCCAGATGTGAATTCTATGTTCTACAGGAACAACCTGCCTTACCCAACTGTGGATTGTCTTGCATGTTTCAATACCAGCCTTCAGGGAATTTGTTCTCACTGACCAAAATTGGAATGAGTAATATAATGGTCACCACTTACTTTAAAACTGGGTTTGAGGCATATGCCACAGGGAAAAAAAATATACGTTTGTTTCCATAATCCTAGTCAAAATCCATTGGCCAAGGTGTTCCTAGGCTATCATGCGAAAACTATGATTGTTATTTTACTAAATTGGCAAGTTAAATCCCTTTTAAATAGTAACCTTTACAGCCATAGAATAGTGCTGCTCTCAATTTTGTTCAGAAGTGGTTGGTTTTGGTTTTTCCTGAGGGCAATGAATGTTTCTGAGATTCAAACTGGTCGCAGTAAAGAAAATAAGTAAATATTGAATGCTCACCACTAATGGAGACCCTCTCAAAGCCACTGGGAATCAGTGAAAGACTAGAAAGCCTCCAGGCATAGGAAGAGTTCTGCCTTCAGGCAGGACATTTCAGTTGCACTCACAGATCCACAGTAGCTATAGAAGGCCTTCATAAAATGTTTCATTCAACATTCAGTCACATATGGGAAGAAGATTCATTAGGACCCACCTCTACCTGAGGAATTGTACATTACTATAATGGCAATCTTACAGGTGAAGAATGAGACTCCAGTTACTATACCTTTGCAAACACTGTGTCCATACTTCCAGAGTCTGACCTCATGGCTTATCTCCCTTGCATATTTAAGTACTGTACAACCTTGGATAGAGATATCCACATGACAGGTATCATAACAACGCTTCAGGGATAGCTACATGGATACTCCCAAGCAAAGTACCAAAGCACCTGTGGCCTTTATAATTAGAATGAATTCCACTGATTGATAAACAAAGCTTAGGGAAAAGGCCTAAGGAAGGAGGATTTGTAATAAGCATAAGGATATGTTATAATGATGGAGGATGCAAACATGAGACCAATTTCATGGAGATCTATTCCTGGAGAAAATAAGCTAAGAATAAGGCCTTAAGCAGTGCTCAGGATATTGGGAAATTCAGGAAACCCAACCCTGTAGCACAGCCAAATATTACCAGGTCAATAGACAACATTCGCTCCAGCCTTGTGACAAGGCATTGATCATTTTTCTTCCTTTGAAGAAAATGGGTCTATGTGTTTAACTGTCTGGTTTCTCCTGTATTATCTTTCAGCTATGATTCACACAATGCTTATATAAGCAAACCTAATTAATTGTAGTGAAAACTAAAGCAAAGGGTGAAAATGTGAGATTTGAGAGAGGAAGAAGTCAACAGGTGAGGAATGGGATGAGAGTACCAGAATGGAATAGAGATTAAATATAATCAAGGTATATTATGCAGGTATATGGGAATGACAAAATGAAGCCATTACCATGTATATGCACAGGTTAATAAAATGAAGAGCCAAAGAAAAATAATTTTCAATGCATACTTTTCCTAATTTTCTAAATGTAATGTCTCTTTTTATTTTCATAGTGTATTAAATCCATTCATTTGGGTGAGGTAATGCAGTGAAGAGGAAACATTAAGTCATAATGCATCAGCACCACATCGCATGACACAGAACAGTGAACAGTAACCAACAAAATCAAATTGAAAGACTATGAAAAGAGGAAGGGTTAATGTGTGCTAATGGGTACCTGTCTTTTACTTTGCTGCTTTCCTAGGCAGTTGTCAATAATGTGTTAGTGGGAGAGTACCTCAGAATGGCAGAAACAATAACAGCAAGCAACATATGTGAAACAACACTGAGCAGCAAAGTTGATTGTGAACAACACACTCATGCTCCTTCACAACCTCCTAGCAAACTTCAGATATGATGAGGTATGTAGTCGCCTGTTTGTGTACTGGAAAGTCTAAGTCCCTTTTATTTTAAATTTCAAAGAGTGTAAGTACACTTAATAGATATGACTTACATGTAATCTGTTTGACTGCAACGAGATGGAATAAATACTATGCTAATTAAGTGACTCATTGCTATAGTCAGTTCTAAAAGTTTCCTATGGTAACTCTTAAAAATAAAATGTGGTGTGATTTTAACAGTCCTCTGCATGAAATACAGTTTAAATACTTTAATTTTGTAAAAATGTGGTATTAATTGGCTAAGAGTGTCAAGGCAATTATAATATCTGTGGGTGGTTTGAAGCTGATGCTGATCCGTGATGCTTCGTCGAGTTTAATAAAATGATACTGTTCTATTTGGCCTGAATAAATTCGAAGCAAGTGAACCATGCATGTGCAGCGTAACTGCTTCCTCAAGAACTTACAGCCTTTGTCCTGACTGTCCAACATGAACTTTAGGAGGATTTAGATAGACTTTCTCTACTTTGTACACTTTATTGATAAAATGGCAGCCTGGAGATTTTGACTAACTTGTCAAACATTTGCATAATGAGCTCCCAGTTGAGAGAGACCCTTGAGATTATATCACAACTTCATGGGTTTAACTAATTCTAATACAAACAATGTCTTTGATTCCAAGAAAATCATTTCTATACTTCATTACCAATTGCAACAATGGGGAAAATTGAGTCTGAATAATATTCTTTCTAGTCTCGTTTGAAACTTAATTTATTTCTCAGTACTCAACAGAATGTTAATGGGTATTCCTGACTTCATTCACTAAATACAAAGTAAAATTGTAGAGGACTTTATAGGAGGATAATTTGAAAATTGTGAATTATATGTCAATTAGTCATAGCATTTAACATTCATCAAGTCTTTTATGTAGGATCTAAATATCTTTAATGAAGAAAAACTCAGTTTCACTATATTGTAGGGTACTATGTATTTTTAAGAATAAGTAATAAAATTTAAAATATCTTTTAATTTAAAAATGAACTCATTTTTGTATCAATGATGCTATATTTAAATTGTGAGAACTTAGTGGTGCTGTTACACACATACATATATATATATATATATATATATATATATATATATATATATATATGTAAGACAGTTCGCACTTGATATAGTAGAAGGAAGAGAGTGCTTTAGAAGGATCCACTGATTTCAGACAGTGTCATCAGAAACTACCATATGAGCTAAGAAATATCTTAAACTTCTGGAGTCTAAATTTCATCATGCGCAATATAAGAGAATTATATATAATGACTTCAATGATCCTGTCTCTATCGTTATGTGATTTCATACTTAAAAGAATCCTATTTAAGAGATGGTTTAGAAATGAACAAAAGATACAAAATGAAAAATGACTGCCATTTTCTTTTACCAAAGTAAGTTACTATTCCAAAGCAGTCAACCAAATAATGATTTGATCACAGTCAAAACGGTAGATCATTTGAAAGACTAGAGCTATTTATAATTGTATATACTAAAATAAGAGTATGTTTTAATTATAATACAAGGTTTCTTAAGCATATATGTATATATCTAATGATATTTCTTTGAAGAATATAATTGAATGGATAGGGCAGGTAATAACGTTTAGCAAACATTATTAAGCATCTCACAAACCCAAAATGTTACAAAATGTTTTCCAGTATCCATGGGAAGATTTGCCTAGGACGATACCTCAACCATCATTCAAGTTCCAGATAGCTAATACATTTTTGTGTAACATTGCTGGTAAATAAAAATAATAGTTTGACTCAATAATGTTATATATCAATTTCTGGCTTTGGGATAAATCATAATGAATAGACTCTTAAGGAAGAGACTTCAAAAGTATGTAGCCTTGTGAAGAGTCATCATTATATGAGCATGATCTCTCTAAATCTCTTATTCTAATAATTGGTAAAAATTATTCCTTAATATTCCCAAGCCCTCCAAAATCCCACCTGCTTCATACATTCCCTTGGTATTGTTAGAATTCAAAACACTTTTCTGAATTTTAATTCTATAAGTTTTACTAAGTTATACTGTCAATTAACAAAAGAAAACAAAAATAATTGGGTGAATACATCAATGACAAAATTTGGCAAACTAAACTTCCTGTGGTCAAATTTGTCTTTAAAATGGTGCAGATTTGTATTTAAAATGACAGGCTGTTTTTACATTATAAGGAGAAGATGTCAAAGAATGATACTTTGTCTGATTTTGGGTTGCACTGCCTGAGCTTAACAATGGTTACTCCTGACAGGTTACTGGAAAACCTCATTGAAGAATTAGAGGAAACTATTAGTCAAATAATTTCAAGTGTGCATAGAATGTGAGAAACAAGGGAAGAAAGAATAAAGAACAATACTCATATTATAGTGCAAAATGTCATTCAAACCTCAACACCTACTTTGTTGTAGACTGTCAGTACATAGGCACAGGCACACACTTGTGCACATGCACAATAAATCATACACAAACACACACAAACACACACACTCACACTCGCCATGTTTTTTTTCTAGTTGATTAAAGAAAATATCCTTTCTTTCCCAAAGCAAACTATGTAGATAATCTTGAACAATTTCCTTACCAATTAAATGAAACTTACAAATAAAGCAGACTCTAGACCTATCTTAAGAATGGCAATAAAGTGGCACCATATTTAATAAATAGTCTTTTCAAAAAACTTGCTGAATTACATGCAGTATGTAGTTTCTTCAGACTCCTGCATGATTGACTGAGGTAGTTTCATGGTGGGGGCACTCATCAGCAAGTCATTTTAAAGCTATCAAGCTGTGATTAACTACTGTGCCATTTCCCCCCTCCAAATTCATGAAAAATGCAGACTTACTACCCATTTCACCTATCATGTGAGCCTCACCAAGGATATTGTCATGAGCTCTCATGCTGGGTTTATAGATTGCTTGAGCAGGGGGTGAGAACACCTGCTGATACTGTCAGAGCAATCTAGTCAGGTTCTTCTAAGTGAATCTGTTAAAACTGTCAACAAGTAATAGCCATTAACTTCTAAGGGTAAACAGAGATGGATTCTTGCTTTGAAGTAGCTAGAAATGGAAGCTGAAAAAGTTCTCTGGAAAGGGGAGCTTTCCTTTTAGGCTCCTTGTTTTTCTTTTACTGTTCAATATGCTACTTGGATCAGAAAAGTTTTCCTTGGCCCTGTTTCTGAATTATATGATGTCTTCCTCAATGGGGCTTAGCTTCCATGTCGAGGCATTGGAAATCGAGGCAATAAACAAGCTGTATGCTTTGTGAGTCTCTGAGCTAGAAATTATCAGAATATTCCCTACCCATAGACTTGCCTTTATGGTAACAGAAGGCACCATGTAAGTTTCCAAAAAGGGGAGGCAACCAATAGTTATACCCAACCCCATCAATGACCATCATCGCATGGTAACTCTGAGTAAAGTATTGGCATCTCTAACTTAATAATCAAGTTCTGTCTAATTGGAATTATGATGTATTTAAGAGGAACGCGACTATGTCTGGCTCTGGAAACCTAGACTAACCTGTCCAGTGGTACTGAATTCATGGTTAGTAGAAGAGAATAAATAATCATTATTTTACTAACCCAGTATATTTCTAACATATATCTCCTTATGTCCCCAGATAAACACAGTCCTCAAGGCTCATGAAGGAATCTTTCTTTTGCTACAGAAGACCACTACAGAAAACACCAAGTAACAAAAATGCAGTTATAGAGCCCAATGCTACACATAAGACTCAGGGAACATTGTAGCTAGGGGGTGGGGGAGGAGGGTAGATGCAACACTAAAATCCAGAGGATCAAGGACTTTTCTATGAGATTCTGTCTCTTTGTAACATCAGAAGCTATATCCATAGAATCTCAGCAGCATAATTGCCCTAATATGTGCTGAACAAGGTAGATACCAAAAATATGTCAACCTTCATCAGGAGAAAACTATAAGAACTAAATCCTACACAAATATGTCCACTAACTAAATAAAACTAGGAGTGGAAATATGGCCAGTCCCAGAAACATGCACGCGCGCGCGCGCACACACACACACACACACACACACACACACACACACACACTTATCCAATGCCAAACATCCCGCCCTGAAACTATATATACAAGTAACATAATATGAAGTGAGCTGGTTACATTTATGACTACACATGTATATACAATTACATATATCCATTCAATATCAATTGAATAAAAAATAGAGGCCAATAGTTTGGAGAAAGATAAGTGGTACACAGGATGAAATAAATAAAGGAAAGGAAAGGAAAGGGAGAAATGTTATTGAGAGACTTTCTAAAGAATTGAGAATAACACCCTGTTCCAAGAAATGAGCTGACCGAGAAGAGGGAAGGGACCTTAGCAGCCCCCCATATGCGTGCTAAAGATATATCATCATTGAGGAATGTAAGGGTCAATGTGCGCCATCAAGGACAAACTCTTGCTGTTGCCAAAGGCTGACCTCCACAAGTGTATACAAAGTGTGTGCTTTTGTTACTCAGGTTCGCTTCGGTCCCCATTACAGGGCCACCCCAATGCGCTAGATCACTAAACCTCTTGCTTGATTGCATCACTCTCCGTCTCCATGTTTTCCTGAGTGGAACCTCCCAGGCATAGGGCTGATCTGGTCCTACACCCCAGGTAAAGGGACATTGAATGAGAGCTCAGAGGAGATCTCTGAGGAGGGACCATGGGAACTGGGGCCATGATAGGAGGGTAAGGGGGTGGAAGATCCAGCAGCAGCAGATCTGCAGTGAAAGACACCTGGATGACGTTCTTTTCAGACTCGTTGGTCTCTACAGGGTTCTTCTTCATGGCCAGGGCCTGTGAGAGTCTTGAAGACAAAAAAGTTTTTATCCAAGGGCGTGGGTGGATTCTCCACTAGATCCTTCAACATTTTAAAAGTGATTTTCTCTTATAGATTACCAAAAATTACTGAAGAACTTATAGACATGTTTCTCTATTTCTACTTTTAAATAAATTTATGTTGATGACAATATACTTTAGAACATTTATCACTCATATATACTAAATACTACTTATGCACAGATATTACATTATATAGAATTATAATCAATTTGTGCAAATATTGTTATGGGAATTAATGCATATGGAATCCCATGTGGTATAATATAATCTTAATTAATAATTAATAAAATATATAACAGGAGGAGTTTCATAAAACAATGTTGGCTAGTGAAGCCATAGTCATTTTAACATACATAGACACACTCATGGATGTTTACACAATGATGTAATTACCTACTGACACATACTTCCTCACCATGAAATGAGACAAATCTGTCTGTGAGGATGAATGTTATATAAGTTATCAAAATAAATAAAAAATTGTTAGTTTCTGTTTTCTATGTTTTATAAAAGAATACAAAATAGGTAAAAAGGAAACAAATATTATACTTTTATTAATTATAAATGACTGTGCTAGAACACAATATAAATACAGAGAAAGACCTTCTCAAATATCTTAAAGGTAGAATGTTGTTCTAACCTGATATCTGAAACAATTTAACACACACATACACACCCCCCCCCCCACACACACACACCTGCTCTCACGCACACACAGTTATTTCCTTCATGGAATTATGTAAATGGGATTTAAACACACAAATTTTCTTCTCCAAATACAGAGGTGAAAATTCCCATCAACTTTCCTAGCAACTAAATCATGCTTATAAAATGAAGAAAAAATATTTGCACTACCTTTCATGGTTCCAGAAATATTTATGGAAGCACTCAAGGGATGAAATCAATTCTATGGTTCTATTCAGCTCCACTCCTATGAACCAGGGCCTTTGCCAACATGACAAGAAATACAAGTAAGTGTAACAGGTTACAGTCCTGTTTTTGGCAACCAAGAGATGCTTAGTTGGACTTAGGCAAAACTCAACAGAAAACAAAAATAATGCCTGATGCTTCAACATAGCAATTTTGTAAGCCTTAAGGTCATGATCTTAGGAAAGTATCTACTGTACTTGTATCCCTCCCGGTCCCTTACTGAGAATCCCTTACTTCCCTCATTCACTATCAGATCACTGGTAGCATATTATTCTCCTCTGTATTTACTCTATTTATTCTTTTGGGAACTCTCTCTTAAGTTTTCACTTTTTGACAGAACCACTTTTAAAAAATTATTTGTTTATTTGATTGTTTGAGGTCTGTATTTGCCTGGATATAATCCAATCTTAGATTTGTAGGTGATCAACACTTTTCTCTCACTTTGTGAGCTTATTCATCAATAAGTTGATTGCTCTCTTTTTAGTTTTTAAGACTTTTTTGTTTGTTTTATGAAGTCCCACTTGTCAATTAGCGCACAAATAAAATTCTTTTCAGAAATCTTTCCTTACACCTAAGTCTCCCTCCCTCTCTCTCTCTCTCTCTCTCTCTCTCTCTCTCTCTCTCTCTTTCTAGAAGGTTCCATGTTTAGTCATCCATTTGTTGAAGATGGATTTTCTTTTTCTTTCTTTGTTTATGTTTTTAATCCATACATAATATTTTGCTTCCTTGTAAAATATTAAATGTCTGAAGCTATGTGTGCTTTGTTTGTGGTATTCTGTCAGGTTTCTGTTGTGCCTGGCTTTTGTGTCAGTATTTTACTGTCTTTACCTCTCTGGCTTGGGATATATCTTGAGAAATGGAGTGGCCATCCTTCCCATGTTGTTCTTTCTACTCAGGATTGTTTAAGTTACACATGGTCTTTTGTGATTTCATATGAATTATAGAATATATTTCTCTTTTGTCTCTGTGAAGAATGATATGTATTAAAATGATTGCTAATGACATATCGCTATACTCAAAGATCAGTGCCTTGATCCACCCACATCATAGAAGTGCCTTCTTTCAGGGGATAGAAATGAACACGAAGGTCCACAGAGAGACAATGAACAAGAAATACGAGCCTTTGAAGCACTCATTCTTAAAGGATATTAATTCATTAAACACCTAACCTCAAGACACCTGTCTATTCAAAAGAAGAGTTGGAAAAAATTATAAGAACCAAAGGTGAAAGAGACTCCATACATCTCTTATGGACATTTGTTCCACTGGTTTTCTTTAAAAAAAATTCTCTTGATCCTTTATCAGTTCTGATTTTCACTTTTTGTTTGTTTGCTTACATGTGTGTGTTTCTGTATGAGAGAGAAAGAGAGAGAAGGAGCAAGCATATTATTGTGTAGATAGAGATAAACTCACAGAGACAGAGTAGCATGAACAAGCCTTGTATGTGATCTAGAGAGGTGATATTGCTGCATTGATATGGGGAAGTGGACATGGGTTCCCACCCATAACAAAGAAGCTATGTGCAATTGATCCCTGCTGGGAAAAAGCAGTTTTCCCAGAGAGTAAGAAATTTTTTGGAGGAGTTAGGGGAGATAAAATCATGATCAGAATACATTGTATGAAAAAATAATAAAAATAGGATGGAAATCTGCTTTGCATATCTAAATGGCTTTAGTTCAAATGGTTATTTATTCTACCAATCTATGACTATGGGAGAGCTTTGTATTTTGTCTAACATCTTTTCCTATCTTTCTGTTCAGTGGTTAACACTTATTGTAAAAGATTTTTCTCCCAACTTCATTATGTTAATTCTTAGATATTTCACTTTACCTGAGGTTACTGTGAATGGAAATAATGCAAAATAGGTGCAATTTTGTGTATAAATAAATATATATTGTTTAAATAAATTTCCACATCTGTATTGACGATCGTCTCCTGAAGAGAAAAAGGCCATCTAAGGTAGATAACACCCAACAGCAGAAATGAGACACATTCTTTTCACTTTTCATCATGATTGTTCAAGAGACTTTTAAAATGATTACATACTCTTGCTATTGCCTTTGGCTACCCCATGGAATAGGGGAAGTGATTTCCTATGCTAAATACTACACAAAAGTCACAGAATATCTTGAACTGGAACTGAGTTTAAATCTTCTTCCCTGAGGACTAGCCTTTATAGTATGAAAAGTCATCATTCAAGCTACTAACAAGCGATGTAGCAAGGAGCCTTATGCATCTACAAATGCATCTGACCAGTGTGGTGCAGTAAATCAAAGTCTGCTTGTCTTGGATAAGCAAAATCTTTCTAATTAGACTTAAGTCATTCTCAAAAAATGAGAAGAGATATCTGAGACTGAAAACCCAACTAACCAACTCCACAAGCTCTAGTGAAATCATATAAAGACAAACTAAAGTCACCAGCAAAATCTCAAACAGTAGTATAAATACTCGTCCTAATATGTATATATTTGTAGTCCTCAGCCTTCATCAAGAAAGCATTTCTTTCAACAGGATACCACAACGAATCAAAATACAGTATTGCTTAGTCCAGTCTGAAGTGATCTATCTGCAATACAATGTCTCCATCTGTGTAACAGAGATCATTGCAGAAGAGGAGATGGAAATGTTGTAAAAGCCAGAGGATTGGAATGTTATATAGGATTGGAGAGTTGGTATCTTCTAAGAATTTTAGAATCTCCAACTCCTGTAGTTTCAGCAACATGAGCTGAACAATGACTACAATAGAAAGTCAACAATGGACAGGGAAAATTCCAAGGCCTCTGCCCTATACAATGAACTACACACAACAAAAGGATGCTATGAACTGAAGATATAGTGTTCCATAGGTAATCTCATAGCAAATGATCATCCCTATAATCATAAATAGAAGCAACTTCATATAAACTGAACAGACTGTATATATATTCCAATGTACATAATTATATATTTATGTATATAAATATATGTGTGTTGTTCTTATTTTATTATATATATGCAATATATACACATAAATTTTCAACATATATTACATATGTATAAAATATGTCACTCATATGAGTATATATTGCAGATATGTGCAATTATGAAAAAGAATGTCATAATTTGAAAAAGGATTGAAATGGGATATATGAGATAATTTGGATATGTAAAAAGATGTAGAAAATTAAGTGATTTTAATCTCAAAAAAATCAAATAAATATGCTTTTAATATAATAGTGAAAGCAAACCTAAACTGATGGCAATAAAGAGTGGACATAATAAGGTAGCAGTCTTGGTTCTGAGATGACAGCAGTTAAGAGCACATATTCCCTGCTTATGTAACATACATAATTTTGGTTCCTAATACACACAATAATTTGCAATTCCAGTTACTCAGTATCTGTTGCCCACTGATGGCCTCTGTGGGTGTTAGGACACCTCTCTCTCTCTCCCTCTCTCTTTCTAACACACACACACACACACACACACACACACACACACACACACACACACACATGCACATGCTGAAAATAAGTTATGAATATATACAGGATTTCATGTATGGCCACTAGCACACATGCATACACACTATGGCATTTTCTCTCATGTAAGACACTCAGCCCCTATGTCAAAAATTAATTTACTGCTATAGAATCCATTAGAGCTGAATATTATAAGACATATCAACTTACTATTTGAATTACAAACTAATCTCAGTTCAACTAAGTTGTGTCTCCTATCAAAAGCACCCTCTCTGGGAAACACATTGACAGACATCAAGCAGATACATACTTTGCTAATAGAGACAAGGATGAATACTTGAAATAGCCACAGGAAGGAAATTTAAAGGTTTCTGAATTTCAGGTGGGCAATTAAATTTTACCTGAGGCACTTTCCTTTTGACCTGTGCAAATATTTTAATTTGGGCATCCAATGCTTCTTTTATCCTCATATGAGTCCAGTAGTAATTTCTCCTATTTCTATATCATGTATACCTACAGGATAGGCCTACAAAATGTCATCTGGAGGAAATTTTCTATTAAATTTTTGGTGTCACTTTCCATTTTTACATCCATTGAACTCTAAAGTCAAAGTATATATGTTTTAAACTTTTGCATGGAAAAAGATGAGGCTATGAAATATCTAATAATTTTTGTTCATTTACTGCAACATTTCTGAATTTTACTTGTCTTTAAGTGAGCCAATGTTATGCTTGTATTCATCATTATCCCAACGTGCACAATTTAATAAGTAGGGAAGTAATCCTTGTATAATAATACTCTAATCTTAAAATCCCTCACATGTCATAAGTATTTTAAATTGTTGGCTTTCTTATGTGAAAAGGCTTAAGTTCTCAGGGTTGGCAATAATTGGAAGAAATAGCTGTGATAAGTAGACTCTGACAGAGGATGTTTATCTAAAATATTATTAGCTTTGTTTATTTAAAACATTATTAGCTAGGGTATAATTTTAAATATACTTGATTTAGATGACAATATGTACATTTCACATTAATTTTTGACTAAATTATTTAAACTATATCATTAATTTTACTAGTATAAAAAACAATAAATTTCAAACTTTATGGATTACAGATATGTTGTAATATAAAATATTACCTCAAAGTATGGTACAATTACTTTGTCCCAAAGGAAATATGTGAATGAGTTGTATGAAGCTATGTGAGGAAAACATGTAAGAGTAACTTTTTTTTAATTTATTTAATACTTAATAATAATTCTTTGGTTTCCGGGCAAACATCCCTCTCCCCCCTCCCCTTCCCTAAGGGTGTTCCCCTCCCAACCCTCCCCCCATTGCCGCCCTCCCCCCAAGAGTCTACTTCACTGGGGGTTCAGTCTTAGCAGGACCCAGGGCTTCCCCTTCCACTGCTGCTCTTACTAGGATATTCATTGCTACCTATGGGGTCAGAGTCCAGGGTCAGTCCATGCATAGTCTTTAGGTAGTGGCTTAGTCCCTGGAAGCTCTGGTTGCTTGGCATTGTTGTACATATGGGGTCTCGAGCCTTTTCAAGCTCTTCCAGTTCTTTCTCTGATTCCTTCAACGGGGGTCCTATTCTCAGTTCAGTGGTTTGCTGCTGGCATTCGCCTCTGTATTTGCTGTATTCTGGCTGTGTCTCTCAGGAGAGATCTACATCTGGCTCCTGTCGGTCTGCACTTCTTTGCTTCATCCATCTTGTCTAATTGGGTGGCTGTATATGTATGGGCCACATGTGGGGCAGGCTCTGAATGGGAGTTCCTTCAGTCTCTGTTTTAATCTTTGCCTCTCTCTTCCCTGCCAAGTGTATTCTTGTTCCCCTTTTAGAGAAGGAGTGAAGCATTCACATTTTGATCATCCGTCTTGAGTTTCATTTTTTTCTAGGCATCTAGGGTAATTCAAGCATTTGGGCTAATAGCCACTTATCAGTGAGGGCATACCATGTATGTCTCTCTGTGTTTGGGTTAGCTCACTCAGGATGATATTTTCCAGTTCCAACCATTTGCCTACGAATTTCATAAAGCCATTGTTTTTGATAGCTGAGTAATATTCCATTGTGTAGATGTACCACATTTTCTCTATCCATTCCTCTGTTGAAGGGCATCTGGGTTCTTTCCAGCTTCTGGCTATTATAAATAAGGCTGCGATGAACATAGTGGAGCACGTGTCTTTTTTATATGTTGGGGCATCTTTTGGGTATATGCCCAAGAGAGGTATAGCTGGATCCTCAGGCAGTTCAATGTCCAATTTTCTGAGGAACCTCCAGACTGATTTCCAGAATGGTTGTACCAGTCTGCAATCCCACCAACAATGGAGGAGTGTTCCTCTTTCTCCACATCCTCGCCAGCATCTGCTGTCACCTGAGTTTTTGATCTTAGCCATTCTTACTGGTGTGAGGTGAAATCTCAGGGTTGTTTTGATTTGCATTTCCCTTATGACTAAAGATGTTGAACATTTCTTTAGGTGTTTGTCAGCCATTCGGCATTCCTCAGCTGTGAATTCTTTGTTTAGCTCTGAACCCCATTTTTTAATAGGGTTATTTGTCTCCCTGCAGTCTAACTTCTTGAGTTCTTTGTATATTTTGGATATAAGGCCTCTATCTGTTGTAGGATTGGTAAAGATCTTTTCCCAATCTGTTGGTTGCCGATTTGTCCTAACCACAGTGTCCTTTGCCTTTCCGAAGCTTTGCAGTTTTATGAGATCCCATTTGTCGATGTAAGAGTAACTTTTATACCATATAAAAGTGAATTGTTGCCTGGTTGCTGCCGCCGTGGAGAGCTCGTAGGCAGCACACCACGAGCAAACTTGAGCCTTGGGACCACAGGTTAGACCAACTTTTCTGCTGCAAGAGACCTGCCTGGTGAACTCAGGACACACAGAGGCAAAATTCCTCTAGGACCAGGCACTTCCGGTGTTTACCGGGAGTCTCAAACCCACGGATCCCGGCCCACAGCAGCTCTCTGCTCCCAAACCCCGCGGGAGAGAGACCTCACCGCCTGGTCAGGTGGGCATTCCTGAGGCTGCAGAGCAGAAAAGACCACCAACACTGCCCACCCCTGCCCACATCCCTGGCCCAAGAGGAAACTGTGTACGGCCTCTGGGTTTCCATAGAGGAGGGCCCAGGAGCAGCAGGACCGCTGCATCTGAGACACCCCCAGAACCTGAAAATACCTAAGGATAAACAGTTCTCTGCACCCAAATCCCGTGGGAGGGAGAGCTAAACCTTCAGAGAGGCAGACATGCCTGGGAAACCAGAAGAGACTGCACTCTGCACACATCTCTGACGCCAGAGGAAAACACCAAATGCCATGTGGAACCCTGTTGCACGGAAGCTCCCGGAAAGCGACACAGATGTTCCTGGTGGCTGCTACCTCGGAGAGCTCGTAGGCAGCACCCCACGAGCAAACTTGAGCCTCGGAACCAAAGGTAAGACCAACATTTCTGCTGCAAGTGACCTGCCTGGTGAACTCCAGACACAGGCTCACAGGAACAGCTGAAGACCTGTAGAGAGGAAAAACTACACGCCTGAAACCAGAACACTCTGTCCCCATAACTGGCTGAAAGAAAACAGGAAAATAGGTCTACAGCACTTCTGACACACAGGCTTATAGGACCGTCTAGCCACAGTCTAGTCAGAAATAGCAGAACAAAGTAACACTAGAAATAATCTGATGGCGAGAGGCAAGCACAAGAACCCAAGCAACAGAAACCAAGACTACATGGCATCATTGGAGCCCAATTCTCCCACAAAAGCAAACATGGACTATCCAAACACACCAGAAGAGCAAGATCTAGTTTCAAAATCATCTATGATCATGATGCTGGGGGACTTCAAGAAAGACATGAAGAACTCCCTTAGAGAAACACAGGAAAACATTAATAAACAAGTAGAAGCCTACAGAGAGGAATCGCAATTATCCCTGAAAGAATTCCAGGAAAACACAATCAAGCAGTTGAAGGAATTAAAAATGGAAATAGAAGCAATCAAGAAAGAACACATGGAAACAACCCTGGATATAGAAAACCAGAAGAAGAGACAAAGAGCTGTAGATATGAGCTTCACCAACAGAATACAAGAGATGGAATAGAGAATCTCAGGAGCAGAATATTCCATAGAAATCATTGACTCAACTGTCAAAGATAATGTAAAGTGGAAAAAGCTACTGGTCCAAAATATACAGGAACTCCAGGACTCAATGAGAAGATCAAAGCTAAGGATATTAGGTATAGAAGAGAGTGAAGACTACCAGATCAAAGGACCATAGACATACTAGAAGCCTACAGAACTCCAAATAGATTGGACCAGAAAAGAAACACTTCCTATCACATAATAGTCAAAACACTAAACGCACAAAACAAAGAAAGAATATT
Source organism: Rattus norvegicus (assembly GCF_021556685.1). NCBI lineage: Eukaryota > Metazoa > Chordata > Mammalia > Rodentia > Muridae > Rattus > Rattus norvegicus. The sequence goes on along the minus strand of NC_141542.1, from coordinate 46,406,057 downwards.
AAAAGCAGTAAGGGAAAAAGGTCAAGTAACATTTAAAGGCAGACCTATCAGAATCACACCAGACTTTTCACCAGAAACTATGCAGGCCAGAAGATCCTGGACAGATGTCATACAGACCCTAAGAGAACACAAATGCCAGCCCAGGTTACTGTATCCTGCAAAACTCTCAATTAACATAGATGGAGAAACCAAGATATTCCATGACAAAACCAAATTAACACAATATCTTTCTACAAATCAGAACTACACATGATAATAAATGGTAAAGCCCAACATAAGGAGGCAAGCTATACCCTAGAAGAAGCAAGAAACTAATCGTCTTGGCAACGAAACAAAGAGAAGAAAAGCACACCAACATAACCTCATATCCAAATATGAATATAACAGGAAGCAATAATCACTATTCCTTAATATCTCTCAACATCAATGGCCTCAACTCCCCAATAAAAAGACATAGATTACCAAACTGGATACGCAACGAGGACCCTGCATTCTGTTGCCTACAGGAAACACACCTCAGAGACAAAGACAGACACTACCTCAGAGTGAAAGGCTGGAAAACAACTTTCCAAGCAAATGGTCGGAAGAAGAAAGCTGGAGTAGCCATTCTAATATCAAATAAAATCAATTTTCAAATAAAAGTCATCAAAAAAGATAAGATAGGACACTTCATATTCATCAAAGGAAAAATCCACCAAGATGAACTCTCAATCCTAAATATCTATGCCCCAAATACAAGGGCACGTACATAAGTAAAAGAAACCTTACTAAAGCTCAAAACGCACATTGCACCTCACACAATAATAGTAGGAGATTTCAACACCCCACTCTCATCAATGGACAGATCATGGAAACAGAAATTAAACAGAGACGTAGACAGACTAAGAGAAGTCATGAGCCAAATGGACTTAACCGATATTTATAGAACATTCTATCCTAAAGCAAAAGGATATACCTTCTTCTCAGCTCCTCATGGTACTTTCTCCAAAATTGACCATATAATTGGTCAAAAAACGGGCCTTAACAGGTACAGAAAGAAAGAAATAATCCCATGCGTGCTATCAGAGAACCAAGCCCTAAAACTGGTCTTCAATAACAATAAGGGAAGAATGCCCACATATACGTGGAAATTGAACAATGCTCTACTCAATGATAACCTGGTCAAGGAAGAAAAAAAGAAAGAAATTAAAAACTTTTTAGAATCTAATGAAAATGAAGGTAACACATACCCAAAATTATGGGACACAATGAAAGCTGTGCTAAGAGGAAAACTCATAGTGCTGAGTGCCTACAGAAAGAAACAGGAAAGAGCATATGTCAGCAGCTTGACAGCACACGTAAAAGCGCTAGAACAAAAAGGAGCAAATACACCCAGGAGGAGTAGAAGGCAGGAAATAATCAAACTCAGAGCTGAAATCAACCAAGTAGAAACAAAAAGGACCATAGAAAGAATCAACAGAACCAAAAGTTGGTTCTTTGAGAAAATCAACAAGATAGATAAACACTTAGCCAGACTAACGAGAGGACACAGAGAGTGTATCCAAATTAACAAAATTAGAAATGAAAAGGGAGACATAATAACAGATTCAGAGGAAATTTAATGAATCATCAGATCTTACTATCAAAGCCTATATTCAAATAAACTTGAAAATCTGCAGGAAATGGACATTTTCCTAGACAGGTACCAGGTACCCAAGTTAAATCAAGAACAGATAAACCAGTTAAACAACCCCATAACTCCTAAGGAAATAGAAGCAGTCATTAAGGGTCTCCCAACAAAAAAGAGCAAAGGTCCAGAGGGGTTTAGTGCAGATTTCTATCAGATCTTCATAGAAGACATCATACCAATATTATCCAAACTATTCCACAAAATTGAAACAGATGGATCATTACCGAATTCCTTCTATGAAGCCACAATTACTCTTATACCTGTACCACACAAAGACCCAACAAAGAAAGAGAACTTCAGTTCAATTTCCCTTATGAATATCAACGCAACAATACTCAATAAAATTCTGGCAAACCGAATCCAAGAGCACATCAAAACAATCATCCACCATGATCAAGTAGGCTTCATCCCAGGCATGCAGATATGGTTTAATATACGGAAAACCATCAACGTGATCCATTATAAAAACAAACTGAAAGAACAAAACCACATGATCATTTCATTAGATGCTGAGAAAGCATTTGACAAAATTCAACACCCCTTCATGATAAAAGTCCTGGAGAGAATAGGAATTCAAGGCCCATACCTAAACCTAGTAAAAGCCATATACAGCAAACCAGTTGCTAACATTAAACTAAACGGAGAGAAACTTGAAGCAATCCTACTAAAATCAGGGACTAGACAAGGCTGCCCACTCTCTCCCTACTTATTCAATATACTTCTTGAAGTTCTAGCCAGAGCAATCAGAAAACAAAAGGAGGTCAAGGGGATACAGATCGGAAAAGAAGAAGTCAAAATATCACTATCTGCAGATGATATGATAGTATATTTAAGTAATCCCAAAAGTTCCACCAGAGAACTACTAAAGCTGATAAACAACTTCAGCAAAGTGGCTGGGTATAAAATTAACTCAAATAAATCAGTAGCCTTCCTCTACACAAAAGAGAAACAAGCCGAGAAAGAAATTAGGGAAAAGACACCCTTCATAATAGACCCAAATAATATAAAGTACCTCGGTGTGACTTTAACCAAGCAAGTAAAATATCTTGAAGGGGCTCGAGACCCCATATGTACAACATGCCAAGCAACCAGAGCTTCCAGGGCCTAAGACACTACCTAAAGACTATACAGGGACTGACCCTGGACTCTGACCTCATAGGTAGCAATGAATATCCTAGTAAGAGCACCAGTGGAAGGGGAAGCCCGGGGTCCTTCTAAGACTGAACTCCCAATGAACTAGACTGGTGGGGGGAGGGCGGCAATGGGGGGAGGGTGGGAGGGGAACACCCATAAGGAAGGGGAGAGGGAAGGGGGGATGTTTGCCCGGATATCGGGAAAGGGAATAACACTCGAAATGTATATAAGAAATACTCAAGTTAATAAAAAAAAATAAAATGTAAATAAATAAATAAATAAAATGTAAAAAAAAAAGATCTGTAAAATAAGAACTTCAAGACTCTGAAGAAAGAAATTGAAGAAGACCTCAGAAGATGGAAAGATCTCCCATGCTCATGGATTGGCAGGATTAATATAGTAAAAATGGCCATTTTACCAAAGCGATCTACAGATTCAATGCAATCCCCATCAAAATACCAATCCAATTCTTCAAAAAGCTAGAGAGAACAATCTGCAAATTCATCTGGAATAACAAAAAACCCAGGATAGCTAAAACTATCCTCAACAATAAAGGACTTCAGGGGAAATCATTATCCCTGAACTCAAGCAGTATTACAGAGCAATAGTGATAAAAACTGCATGGTATTGGTACAGAGACAGACAGATAGACTAATGGAATAGAATTGAAGACCCAGAAATGAACCCACACACCTATGGTCACTTGATTTTTGACAAAGGAGCCAAAACCATCCAATGGAAAAAAGACAGCATTTTCAGCAAATGGTGCTGGTTCAACTGGAGGTCAACATGTAGAAGAATGCAGATCGATCCATGCTTATCACCCTGTACAAAGCTTAAGTCCAAGTGGATCAAGGACCTCCACATCACACCAAATACACTCAAACTAATAGAAGAAAAACCAGGGCAGCATCTTGAAAACATGGGCACAGGGAATAATTTCCTGAACAAAACACCAATGGCTTATGCTCTAAGATCCAGAATCAACAAATGGGATCTCATAAAACTGCAAAGCTTCGGTAAGGCAAAGGACACTGTGGTTAGGACAAAATGGCAACCAACAGATTGGGAAAAGATCTTTACCAATCCTACAACAGATAGAGGCCTTATATTCAAAATATACAAAAAACTCAAGAAGTTAGACTGCAGGGAGACAAATAACCCTATTAAAAAAATGGTGTTCAGAGATAAACAAACAATTCACAGCTGAGGAATGCCGAATGGCTGAGAAACACCTAAAGAAATGTTCAACATCTTTAGTCATAAGGGAAATGCAAATCAAAACAACCCTGAGATTTCACCTCACACCAGTAAGAATGGCTAAGATCAAAAACTCAGGTGACAGCAGATGCTGGCAAGGATGCGGAAAAAGAGGAACACTCCTCCATTGTTGGTGGGGTTGCAGACTGGTACAACCATTCTGGAAATCAGTCTGGAGGTTCCTCAGAAAATTGGACATTGAACTGCCTGAGGATCCAGCTATACTTCTCTTGGGAATATACCCAAAAGATGCACCAACATATAAAAAAGACACGTGCTCCACTATGTTCATCACAGCCTTATTTATAATAGCCAGAAGCTGGAAAGAACTCAGATGCCCTTCAACAGAGGAATGGATAGAGAAAATGTGGTACATCTACACAATGGAATATTACTCAGCTATCAAAAACAATGACTTTATGAAATTCATAGGCAAATGGTTGGAACTGGAAAATATCATCCTGAGTGAGGTAACCCAATCACAGAAAAACACACATCGTATGCACTCATTGTTAAGTGGCTGTTAGCCCAAATGGTTGAATTACCCTAGATGCGTAGAACAAATAAAACTCAAGACAGATGATCAAAATGTGAATGCTTCACTCCTTCTTTAAAAGGGGAACAAGAATACCTTTGGCAGGGAATAGAGAGACAAGGATTAATACAGACACAGAAGGAACACCCATTCAGAGCCTGCCCCACATGTGGCCCATACATATACAGCCACCCAATTAGACAAGATGGATGAAGCAAAGAAGTGCAGGCCGACAGGAGCCAGATGTAGATCACTCCTGAGAGACACAGCCAGAATACAGCAAATACAGAGGCGAATGCCAGCAACAAACCACTGAACTGAGAATAGGACCCCCGTTGAAGGAATCAGAAAGAACTGGAAGAGCTTGAAAAGGCTCGAGACCCCATATGTACAACAATGCCAAGCAACCAGAGCTTCCAGGGACTAAGCCACTACCTAAAGACTATACATGGACTGACCCTGGACTCTGACCTCATAGGTAGCAGTGAATATCCTAGTAAGAGCACCAGTGGAAGGGGAAGCCCTGGGTCCTGCTAAGACTGAACCCCCAGTGAACTAGATTGTTAGGGGGAGGGCGGCAATGGGGGGAGGATGGGGAGGAGAACACCCATAAAGAAGGGGAGGGGGAGGGGGATGTTTGCCCGGAAACCGGGAAGGGGAATAACACTCGAAATGTATATAAGAAATACTCAAGTTAATAAAAAAAAGTGAATTGTTTTTGGTTTATTATTAAACCCATATGAAAATCATACTTCATTAGTTATAATTGGCACTATGGTGTATTAAGTTCTGCCACAGCAATAGTTAATATTTTGATGTAGAATATTTCTTGTACATTAATTAATACTGACCACAATGTCAAAAATATTTCTTTACAAAAAAATCAAGTATGCCCATAAATTTTTTCTAAGAAACTAAGTTATGAGTTCAACACCAATTAAGTCTTTAAATGTGGCGTTCTCCAGATTAATTAACTATTGATAAAGAACATGATGGTAATGCACAAAAACTGAAAGTTTCCTTAATCACATGGTAAGATTTCAAAGCACTCATTCATCATCAGGTTAAAACTGTCTAGTGCTGACTGAATGTCTGATTATGAACTATGTTTAACTTCTATCATATTGACTTTTGCATAAAAATGCTGTCTTGATTAAGTTACCAGGTCTCAATGATTGACTGTGGAAAAGAGCCCCCCAATGGAATTTTACTCTTAAATACCAAGGAAATCACCACTGGAACCTATTACAACACTATGTTTACAAGTGTACAAAATTCTGAGAAGAGTCTTCATTACAGCGCAGAAGTGCTGCTTTCCTAGTTAATGTGTGTAAAGCTGATGTAGCACTTCTTATAACACATGAATCTGACTCACAAACCACACTGAGGTCACATTAATGAAGATGCAGTTGCACACCATTCATACTTTAAATTTGTTTATTTATTAGGATAATCCACACATGTTCATATAATTCTATAATCCTATTTCACAGATTGTCTATATGTGTGTGTTATCTTTGTTCTTTAGGCAATATTAAGTCATCAATTTTTTATGTAAAGCTCTAAGGATGAATGCTATATTTTAGGTCTCATAATTGAATTAATATGTACATATATAAATAATATATATGTATACATAGTGAGACACACAGAGAGAGAGAGAGAGAGAGAGAGAGAGAGAGAGAGAGAGAGAGAGAGAAAGAGAGAGAGAGAGAGAGAGCAGGAAAATTTGTGGCATTGCTTAAAGACCAAAGGACAAAACTCTAGAGTTGGTTAATCTGATTAGCATGTCTGAATTAAAAATAAATCTATTAGATACAGTGCTTTTATTTTTTTAACCATTCCCTCTACAGTGCTTTTTATTTCCACAGGTCTACACATTCAGAATTATAGCCTTTCTTTCACAAATTTTCATGTAAATCTTCTAGAGCAGTTCTACTGCCATACATTCATAAGTAATTTGTGATAAATTCCACTTTCCCTCTCCTTTGAAACATAATTCAGAATAGCACATATGCTTGTATTGTTGGGTACTCTTATTTTTTTTTAGTGCAGAATTCTTTTTTTCCCATCTTTACTAAGCTGGGTATTTCTTATTGCCTTTTCCAGTTTCCAGGCCAACATCAGCCAAACCCTTCCTTCTCCCCTTCCATAGGGTCTTCCCCTCCAGATCCTCCCCCCATTACCACCCTCCCCTCAAGAATAGCATTCACTGGGAGTCCAGTCTTGGCAGGACTAAAGGCTTCCCATTCCACTAGAGCCCTTACTAGACTGTTCATTGCTACCTATGCAGTTGGAGCCCAAGGTCAGTCCGTGTATGGTCTTTGGATAGTGGCTTAGTCCCTGGAAGCTCTGGTTGGTAGGCATTGTTGTTCATATGGGGTCTCAGCCCCTTCAGCTCTTTCAGTCCTTTCTTTGATTCCTTCAACCAGAGTCCGGTTCTCAGATCAGTGGTTTGCTGCTAGCATTCACCTATGTATTTGCCATTTTCTGGCTGTGTCTCTCAGGAGAGATATACATCGGTTCCTGTCAGCCTGCACTTCTTTGCTTCATCCATTTTATCTACTTTGGTGGCTGTATATGTATGGGCCACAGGTGGGGCAGGCTCTGAATGGGAGTTCCTTCAGCCTCTGTTCTAAACTTTGCCTCCCTATCCCATTCTAAGGGTATTTTTGTTCCACCTTTAAAGAAGGAGTGAAGCATCTGCACTTTGGCCAGCCTTCTTGAGTTTAATGTGTTCTGTGCGTCTAGGGTAATTTGTACATTTGGGCTAATATCCACTTATCATGAGTGCATATCATTTGTGTTTTTCTGTGATTGGGTTACCTCACTAAGGATGATATTTTCCAGTTCCATCCATTTGCCTATGAATTTCATAAAGTCATTGTTTTTGATAGCTGAGCAGGATTCCACTGTGTAGATGTACCACATTTTCTGTATCCATTCCTCTGTTCAAGGGTATCTGGGTTCTTTCCAGCTTCTGGCTATTATCAACAAGGCTGCTATGAACATAGTGGAACATGTGGCTTTATTATATGTTGGAGCATCTTTTGGTTATATGCCCAAGAGAGGTATAGCTGGATCCTCAGGTAGTGCAATGTCCAATTTTCTGAGGAACCTCCAGACTAATTTCCAAAATGGTTGTACCCATCTGCAATCCCACCAAAAATGGAGAAATGTTCCTCTTTTTCCACATCCTCGCCAGCATAGGCTGTCGCCTGAGGTTTTGAACTTAGCCATTCTGACTGGTATGAGGTGGAATCTCAGAGTTGTTTTGAATTGCATTTCTTTTATGACTAAAGATGTTGAATATTTGTTTAGGTGCTTCTCAGCCATTCAACATTCCTCAGTTGTGAATTCTTTGCTTAGCTTTGAACCCCAATTTTAATAGGGTTATTTGTCTCCCTGCAGTCTAACTTCATGAGTTCTTTGTATATTTTGGATATAAGCCCTATATTTGTTGTAGGATTGGTAATCATCTTTTCCCAATCTGTTGGATGCCATTTTGTCCTATCAAGAATGTCCTTTGCCTTATAGAAGCTTTGCAGTTTTATGAGATCCCATTTGTCAATTCTTGATCTTAGAGCATAAGCCATTGGGATTTTGTTCAGGAAATTTTCTTCAGTGCGCATGTGTTTGAGATTCTTCCCCACTTTCTCTTCTATTAGTTTGAGTGTATCTGGTTTGATGTGCAGGTCCTTGATACACTTGGACTTAAGCTTTGTACAGGGTGATAAGCATGGATCGATCTGCATTCTTCTACATGCTGACCTCCAGTTGAACCAGCACCATTTGCTGAAAATGCTATCTTTTTACCATTGGATAGTTTTGGCTCCTTTGTCAAAAATCAAGTGACCATAGGTATGTGGGTTCATTTCTGGGTCTTCAGTTCTATTCCACTGTTCTATCTGCCAACCATACAGTTTTTTTCACTATTGTTCTGTAATAATGCTTGATTTCAGGGATAGTGATTACCCCGGAAGTCTTTTTATTGGTGAGGATAATTTTAGTTATCCTGTTTTGTTGTTGTTGTTGTTGTTGTTGTTGTTATTCCAGATGAACTTGCAAATTGTTCTGTCTAACTCTCTGAAGAATTGGATTGGAATTTTGATGGGGATTGCCTTGAATCTGTAGATCGCTTTTGGTAAAATGGCCATTTTTACTATGTTAATCCTGCCAATCCATAAGCATGGGAGATCTTTCCATCTTCTGAGGTCTTCTTCAATGTCTTTCTTCACAGACATGAAATTCTTATAATACAGATCTTTCACTTTCTTGGTTAAAGTCACACCGAGGTATTTTATATTATTTGGGACTATTATGATGGGTATCGTTTCCCTAATTTCTTTCTTGGCTTGTTTCTCTTTTGTAGAGGAAGGCTACTGATTTATTTGATTTAATATTATACCCAGATACTTCACTCAAGGTGTTTATCAGGTTTAGTAGTTCTCTGGTGGAACTTTTGGGATCACTTAAATATACTATCATATCATCTGCAGATAGTGATATTTTGACTTCTTCCTTTCCAATCTGTATCCCTTTGATTTCCTTTTGCTGTCTGATTGTTCTGGCTAGGACTTCGAGAACTATATTGAATAAGTAGGGAGAGAGTTAGCAGCCTTGTCTAGTCCCTGATTTTAGTGGGATTGCTTCAAGTTTCTCTCCATTTAGTTTAATGTTAGCTACTGGTTTGCTGTATGTGGCTCTTACTATGTTTCGGTATGGGCCTTGAATTCCTGTTCTTTCCAGGACTTTTATCATGAAGGAGTGTTGAATTATGTCAAATGATTTCTCAGTAACTAATGAAATGATCATGTTGTTTTTATCTTTCAGTTTGTTTATGTAGTGGATTACGTTGATGGTTTTCCACATATTAAACCATCCCTGCATACCTGGGATTAAGCCTACTTGATCATGACGGATGATTGTTTTCATGTGTTCTTGCCTTCGGGTTGCAAGAATTTTATTGAGTATTTTGCATTGATATTCATAAGGGAAATTTGTCTGAAGTTCTTTTCTTTGTTGGGTCTTCGTGTGATTTAGGTATAAATGTAAATGTAGCTTCATAGTAGGAATTCGGTAGCACTCCATCTGTTTCAACTTTTGGAAGTTTTGATAGTATTGGTATGAGGTCTTCTATGAAGGATTGATAGAATTCTGCAAATAGTGATATTTTGACCTCTTCCTTTCCAATCTGTATCCCTATGATTTTTTTGTTGTTGTCTGATTGTTCTGGCTAGGACTATGAGAAGTATATTAAGTAAGTAGGGAGAGCGCGGGCAGCCTTGTCTCACTCCTGATCTTAGGGGATTGCTTCAAGTTTCTCTCCATTTACTTTAATGTTACCTACTGGTTTGCTGTATGTGACTCTTACTTTGTGTAGGTTGGGCCTTGGCTCATCTGGACCTGGGCTCTTTTTGGTTGGGAGACTTTTAATGACTGCTTCTATTTCTTTAGGAGTTATGGGGTTGTCTAAATGGTTTATCTGTTCCTGATTTAACTTCAGTACCTGGTATCTGTCTTGGAAATTGTCCATTTCCTCCAGATTTTCAAGTTTTGTTGAATATCGGCTTTTGTAGTAGGATCTGATGATTTTTGCAATTTCCTCTGATTCTGTTGTTATGTCTTCCTTTTCATTTCTGATTTTGTTAATTTGGACACATTCTCTTTGTCCTCTGGTTAGTCTGGCTAAGGGTTTATCTATCTCGTTGATTTTCTCAAAGAACCAGCTTTTGGTTCTGTCGATCCTTTGTATAGTCCTATTTGTTTCTACTTGGTTGATTTCAGCTCATAGTTTGATTATTTTCTGCCTTCTACTCCTCCTGTGTGTATTTGATTCTTTTTATTCTAGAGCTTTTAGGTATGCTGTCAAGCTGCTGATATATGCTCTCTCTTCTTTCTTTCTACAGGCACTCAGAGCTATGAGTTTTCCTCTTAGCACATCTTTCATTGTGTCCCATAAGTTTGAGTATGTTGTACCTTTCCCTTACTGCTTTTAATATTCATTCTTTTATTTTGTGCATTTGCTGTTTTGACTATTTTGTGATGGGAGGATTTTCTTTTCTGGCTTTTTAGACTTAGCCATGTAAAGATTTGCAAATTGTCACTTTAGTGGGATAGTATGAGAATCTATGGAAATACACTCTCATATTTGAATAACAAGTTTGTTATCTTCTTCTGAAAATCCTTGTGTCTTTATATATTTTTGTTGCTCTAAAAACCACAAATAAGCAAACAAACAAAACACTCAGAAATTTTTTTCTTGTCCTGTCTTTATTTATTTTTACTAAAAGGGAATTTCAGATCATGTTTACAATTTTAAAATAGTACTTATACCTCAAGTGGATTTAACTTAACATAGAAGTCCATCTCTAAGCTTCAAAACATTATTTTATCAGTTTAATTTTTTTCCAAAATAAATTAGAGATTTACATTTTAAAATTATAGTTTAATATTTTTAGATTATAATATAATTACATATTTTTCCTTTACCTTTCCTTCCTTCAAATTCATTTTACATAACTGTCCCAGTTCTCTTTCATATTCATGGTGGCAGTTGCTGCTACTTTTTCTTTTTCCTCTTCCTCTTCCTCTTTTTCTTCTTCCTCTTCCTCTTCCTCTTCCTCTTTTTCTTCTTCCTCCTACTCTTTTTTTTCTTCTTCTTCTTCTTCTTCTTCTTCTTCTTCTTCTTCTTCTTCTTCTTCTTCTTCTTCTTCTTCTTCTTCTTCTTCTTCTTCCTCTTCTTCTCCTCCCTCTTTCTCCCTCTCCCTCTCTCTCCCTCTCCTTCACCCTTCTCCTCTTCTTCTCCTCCTCCTCCTTCTTGTTTTACAATGTATTCCCAAATGGTTCTTCTTAGGTATATGACGATTTACAGAAAAAAATCATTTTCCCTCCCTTTTTAATATTCCTTCTTCTCCATCAAGAACACTGACTTTGGTAGCCTTCACTCTCAACTTTGTTGTCTCTTTTAGCTTTAATTATTTCCAAATAGACTTATCTTCAAACACATTCACTTGAGCTCCTAAAGTTCAATAATATCAACATGATGGTGATATTGGGGAGTGCAGCAGGTAATAGAGTGATGTTTCCAGGTGAATAATCTTCAGAATAAGGAGATCAGAAAACCAGGGGGGTGATTTCACATCTCCTTTCAACACATAATGAGGAATATAAAATATATATAAAGTAAAATTAGACACTATGGAAAATTTCTCCATATTAAGTATGGCCTTCAGTGCAAAGTTTTATTAAATATTTCAGAATATAAATAGTTCAATAGCTTATCTCCATTTATATCACAATTTTGTATCACTATACTTACAACTTATGAAAAATCAACCACAACAAATTTATACATAGGAAGGAATGACTAGTTTACTGGGTGCTTATGATGTCAGAAGGCAATCTCCAAAATTGACTCAGCAAGTGGGAGATGAATGTATAAGAGAACAAGTGGGCTATTGAAGTAACTATTGCTGTGAAGCTTAAGCTAATTAAACTCAAAGGGAAAACAATTGAAAATACCAAGTATATGATCAATGATGTTTCTCAAATAATGGCTGCGTTTGCAGTTCCTAAAGACTCATTTGCAAACAAAAGTCAATCGACCAAGTAACTATCCTTATTGTAGGTCAGTGGGATTTATAGGAAACCAGTTATAGGAGTCAAGAGATGACTAACAGTATTTAGGATAATGAATATGAAATATCTTTCTATTGAAATAAAATGTCTAATTCTATAGGATTTTAAATGGTACTGTGCAGTAATAGATGATCAAGATAACGATGTATTTGAAAAAGTCAATAGCGAAGTCTTAGAAGCAACATCAGATGATCAATTCACATACTACAACATGACATTCTTAGAGAGTTGTAATGTTAATAAACTGGGTAGACTAAAATTAGATTCCGGACCCAAGACATTTGTTGAGTAAAGGCCTTCCTCCTGATTCTGATGGTTCCTGTCCATCAGTAGGCTGCCCTACACCTTCGGGCTCACTGTGAGGATGTAAAATGGAACAGGACAGAGCACATATTCCACAGCATGAGTACAGAAAGTGAACCTGGGGATCCACAACATCCTTTCAGGGCACACAGATAACAAGTAAGGTATTTCACACAGCCCCACATCTTAAATTGTTTTATCATCATCTGATATTTCTTCTTTGATGTAAAATTTGATGACAGAATGTTAAAAAGGGGAGTTGGGGGTCTCTGAGAAACACTTAGTACTCATTTTATTGCTGTTAACAGTTCAGCATAAAGTAAACTAACAAAATCTGTGCATCTACAATGGGGCAACATATTTAACATAAAGTTAACCTGATTCCTCTGTAAAATACAGACTTGGTATTTTATTTTAATGATACTAAGGCCCTGCACATAAATTTCTAGTCCGGAATGCTTCACCCTAACATTCCAATTGTCTTTCTCTCTTATATGGTAATATTAGAGAATATTTTATCCCAAGGTAAGCCTGAAATCCAATAATATATTAACATTATAATATTTCAAGCTGCAAGTACTTAAATGGCATCTAATGAATTTTGTGGTTAAGGATAATTTGACATATTTTAATCTATTCAATTGCAATGAGTAATTTTGGTACTTCATTTCAGGTCTTTAAAAAGTGGATTTTCATAATGGATATCTTAAGGAGTTATCTTACAGCATAGTTAAAAATTAATATATCTTATTCAAATGGGTTATAAATTGATACAGTAATTCTTTGGACCTATCACTTATATTTTATTTACACATCGCCTTCACACACTCTGTATCACATTAAAGACATAGAAAAGAGAAAAGCTCACAGGCAAAGAAAGCAGTTGAAATGAATTTTGCAAGTTTGTGGTTTTAAAAATGACCCACTATAATGGCATTAAAAGAGTACCTTTCATGTAGTAACCAGCAAACATTTCAGACATTTGAAGCATCTCTAAGCAAAGTCAGGCTCATTC